>NW_012116733.1:2792166-2808564 GCF_000951035.1 Colobus angolensis palliatus
TGATATTAGCTGTGGGTTTGTCATAAATAGCTCTTATTATTTTGAGGTACGTTCCATCAATACCGAATTTATTGAGCGTTTTTAGCATGAAGAGCCCTCTCTTGGTGTCTGGATCAGGACCCCTTTCCAGTAACAGAATGACCCATGGGGCAGTTGGGCTAAAGTATAATGGAAATTAGAAACTCCAAACAGGCATTCTGTCAAGTTGTTATAGAAACGATTTTCTGCTGCACCTAGGTCTGTTGCTTAACTCCTATTCTTGTATCCAATGAAAGGGCTGTCCCCATGGAAGAATTAAAACCTAATTTATAATTGTTTTCTTATTCCTGAAAAGACAGATTTCCCAGCTCACTTTCAATCACTATTTCCCAAACAAATTTAATTGTGAAAAAGAATGCTTAGTGATCTATCTGTGGAAAAGACACTACTTGCCCAACATTTTGTTTGTTTCCCTGAATTTCCCAGGCTGTCTTGCCATTGGGTAGAGGCCATCTGACTACTTCTGGCCAATGGGCATGAGGGATGCTTCTGACCAAGGCAGTCCAGAACCAGTGTTTGAGCTTCATTTCTTTCTTCTCCTGCCATAGTAATCTTAGAAGACACGTGCTGTGAATGGCATTGCTATAAGATGGAGGAGAGCCGCCTTACCGACATCAGACTGTGATGTAAGGGAAAAGTAAATCTTACTGTGTTACTAGAGTTATAAGTTTTGTGTATTTTGGTAAATAATGTGAATTATCTTGACTAGTACAACTTCACTGTCCCAAGAAGGAAAATCAGCTATACAGTTTACAGCTTTCAAAATGTTACTGGCATTTTCTTACTCCTCTATATAATGAAACATGGCCTCATGCCAGGATGTGTCTTTTCACTTGTTTTTAGTATATAAGGCAGGGAGCAAGTTTAATATTTGCAAATGGCCTATTGAATTCCAGAGGGTATCACTGGGTTCCAAAAAGAATGTCAGACACATAATAGATGCTGAGTAGATGTCTGATGTGATGATGGATGGATGGAGAGGTGAAAGAACATCACATCACAATAGAGAATATCTAGTGGAATCAGAACAATAATTAATTTTTCTAGCAATAATAAACCCAAGACCCTGAGCACCGAGAGAACTTTCTCTTTTCCTGTGGAGTCCCTGGTATAAATGTTGTCTAGGAATATAGAAATAAATGGTGATTTTGAAAGGACAATTTTCAAGGTACAGGAATAGAAGCTGAAGAGAGAGCAAGAGGGAAAAGAGGGAAGTCAGAGAACCTTGGGTTTGAATCCTTTTGCTTAGTGTTTATTCTATAAATTTGGCAAGTTAAATTTATTATATTCTAGGTTTATATTCTGTAAAAAAAAATAATAATAACATATTAAAACTTGTGAAGAAATTAAATAATAAGAATAAAATCTGTGGTCCTTAACATTAAAATTTTTTTATATAGTAAAATTTATCATTCTTTTCTTGTGTTAGTAAAAATGGCTAAAAGAAGTTGAAGTGAGATCACACTCATTTTGTTATTGTTGTTTATTTTTTTTCCCTGCCATTGGTCAGAACTACTTTTGTGTTTTGCTCCCCCAAACTACCTCCATAGCACATTAAGAGGTTATCTCTTCACTCCTCCCACCTCATCCTCACATATGTAGTCAAGAGCAATTGCCTCTGTTAACCTTACCCTTGCAATGGCACCATTTATCATAAGGGATCAACTCTTTCAAGTGCTATGTTTTGAAATGCAAAGATATATCTTATTATTTATTTGTCTGTCTTATTTACAAAAATGAGTATGCTTATCCATCTCAGTAGGTAAAGGCAGATACCAGTTGCAAGGAGTGTCTGTAAACTAAGATAGCACAATCTGAATTCCTGCTCAGCCAGATCAAATGGAACTTTCTGTTGGAACTTTTAACTCACCGTTGGAATTTTCGATTCAAGGAGCACATTGATTCTTGTACATAGAGGAGAGGCAATGTCACATGTCTGGGAAAGGTTGGAAATTTATGTTGCTCATCTCACACATCATCAAGGGACATGAATATTATTGTCCCTCCTACTCTCCCACTGAGTTTCCCATTTGTGGCCTGAGGGGAACAAAGGCCAAAGTGGAAAAGACCGTGTCTAACAACAGTACAGGATGGTCTGGATATTTTGCATCAGTAAAAATAGAAAGAAAGAAAGATGTGGGTTTCTTCAGTTCCTGAATGATAATTCAAGAAATAACAGGGCAAAAAATTCTCAATAATAGGAAACATCAGAGAATAAAATTACTTTAAATAGGCAGAGATTGATTTGTCTTGAGGCCGGATAAGACCATTAAGCAATTCTTAGCCTTTCTATGCTGAACGTTTTCCATTTGCCTATCCAGAAGTATTTTTTAGCCTTTTCTACTCTGATCTCTGCCCAAAGGGGTTGACCCTTTTGTACTGTACCAACCAGGCTTCTTTGCTTTCTCACCTCTATTTGGGTTTGGCGAATGAGAGAGGAACAAAATTCTGGATTTTACTTAGCTTATTCCCTACAAGAACATGAGTTGTCAATGGCTGTGTTCTTCTGTGAGGTCATAGCTATTGTAGGGTTATGCCTACCTGCTGGGTACAGCTGCAACTACTGTAAAAGCTGTTGCTACACTTGAGTCCTGCTCATCCTTCCCTTCCCTTATCTTTACTGGGCTACGCCTCCGAGTGCTTTGCTAACCCTCATTACTTTCTCTTAACTCTACTTATGCCTTTGCAAATAGTCCATTAATTTCTCCTCAATGATTCCTGTTTCCAGCCCTGACTGATACATATACTGTGTTTCTCCTTTGGGACTTACCATGTCACTCTGGATCCTACAATTGTTTCCCATTTTACACAAAGGAGCTGAGCTAAAAGTGAGAGTTGAAATTTGCATCTCTGCTTCTCTTTCCCAGCTGTGTACCTGTGTGCACAGCTGTCTCCATCTTGGAGGGATGAGTTTGACACACTTCCAGGCTAGCAATGGTGCTGGTAATGCAATTCAGCAAATACTAATACTCTGTTTTCAGTGCCTTGTACCAGGCCCATTAATATGGACTGGATAATTTTTCCGAGAAAAGAAGAAAGAAGTTGCCATATACCTGAAGCATGGTTTAATCACAATCTACTTCTCTCTAGCAAAAACAGCAAAGGAGCAGAGATTTTGCAGGAAGAAGGCAGAGGAACTGTTAAAAGCTACATTTGTCCCTCCTTTTAAAGGACAAGCCATTCCCTTCCAGGTACTTAATTCTCTTCAGGACAAATCCTACATAATCCAGTTTTAAATGATTAGCAACATTTACTGCAATATTTTCAAGTAAGTCTACCAACTTTTTCCTTAAAAAGCTCAATGATAAGTAGCCCACTTCTAGGTAATCTTCAAGGCCTGTAGCCAAAATGTTTTTTTCATAAGGGCATTGTTACATTTTTTTCCTTCAGAGACATAATTCTACATAGTCAAATGCTTTATGTTTTAATAGAAAAGTTTCTAAATATTATTTAAATTAAAAACATCAGATTTTTGCATTTCTTCTGTTCCCTAAAAATTAAATAGACATCATACCATTTCATTTTGAGAAAAGTCCTTGTTTAAGGCTTGGACTCTCTATATTCATTTCTCAATACTTCACCCTAAGTTTAAAATATAAGAGCATTGCATCTTCTTTTTTTTTTTTTGCTTTTTTTCCAACCTATCTTTATTTTAAAATAACACAATCTAAACTTTCCAATCTATTTCCCAGTGTGGAATACTCCTCAATATTTTTTATAGATAGATATTTTCTTATTTTAAAATAGAACTGCATACATTTTCAGAATTTTGAAATATGAATTTAAAAGCTTTGATGTGAGCACCTGTTCTTTTTTAAATCCCCAGATGCAATCTTGCCTTATATGAAAATTTATAAAAACTGATTTTCTCTGAGACACAGTGTGTTTTCTTCCCAATGCCTTGTCACAAATCTAATAGTCACTCAAGATTCAAAACTGATTTTTTACCAACATGATAAGAAGAACTGATAGCAAAATCGATCATCTCTTCCACTTTTATGGTTTATTGAATGTACTGCTTATATTTTCTTATCTTCCTCATTTTATTAAAAAAAGTTTTATTTTTTTAAACACGAGCAGAAATCTAAAAGGCTATGCATACTGCATTTTCTCTTCCAGAAGTATTTGTGTACAATTTGCTATAAAATAAAATATAAAGCACATCACAGCAAAATCTATTCATTTGCAAATCTTTCCTGCTAAATCCATATCATTCTACCCTTCCAATTTTCTCTTTCTTCCATCTCCTAGACTGTAATATGTAATTAACAATCATATATTTGGGTCTTATTTGACATCTGAACTCAGTCTCGCTCCTTCCTGCCTATCTGAATGCCTATCTGTCTAGGTCTAGGTATAATGTAATGCCATGAATCATATACTTGAACATGAAGCTTAGTAGTACTTAGCTTCAATTGTGCAACAGGACCTCATCAGAACCCAGAGAGCATAGGAGGAGAGTAAAGAGTGATGTGGGCTTTTTGGTTTGGTTGTTTGTTTGTTTTCTCTCTTTAGATTTGGAAGAAGAAAAGCTAGTAGTAGACAAGTTTCAAAATAAAGAATATCCCGAGGTTATTTTCAGATTCAATTTACAGTTGTAACATATTTGGATAAGTTAGAGGTTATTCTAACATGTGGATACTTCACTGAACGGAACCGCAAAAACTTTAGAGCTTTGCCCATCAATAAGGTAGCCTCCCTAGGAAATTTTATTTTTAACTGTTATCTCTTTGAAGCTGCATACTTGATTTTTCTAAAGTTGTAGATGCATCATAAAATTGAACTGTTTGCGACGTATTTCCCTAGTGAAAAGTCAATTACTAATGTTGTAGCTCTTGAAGAATTTTGTTTGATGTTTAAAAAACATTCAAGGAAAAGAGAAAACAGGCAAACAAATTCAAAGTTTTGAGTTGAGATGAGGATTCTCTTAATTAGCCCAGTAAAACCTCAGGTTTTTTACTCTTAACAATGGGTTGAATCAGATTTATCTAAGTTTCAGTGCAAGTTATCCAAGTATATTTGATATCAGAGATGCCTCTGTAATAATAGAAAACCTGTAGTTTTGTAAGTACAGTATCTAATACAGTCTCTAGAAATATTATTTCTTTAATATAGCTGCAGATTATATCCAATTCTCAAGTTTTTAGAAAAAAAGAGGAGCAGTAAATTAAGAAAAATTTTGTTGTTGTTACTATGATAAGCAAAAATGAAATATACAGAAATGGAATTTCCTTATGGTTCCAAATCCTTTCAAGATTATCTTCAGAAGCAGCAGGAAGCAAAAACCAAATAGCAACAAAATAAACAGCATTGAGGGTACTGACCTGGCAGTACACCCAAGTTCTCAGCACACTAAAAGGATTGGGGTATTTATTAAGAGAATTTGAAATCTCCCTTGTTCCTAATTAAGTAGTCCTCTGACCAGTATGTCACAGGTTTTATTTGCCATCTTAGTTGTTAAACATATAGGAATACCTCAAGTCTCAGAATGTTTAGAAATGACTTGCTTCCATCAAAAACTTCAGTCTCAGATAACATTCAGTTAATGCCTAAATCAGAGAAAGAGAAACCTCTCAAAGCACTTACAACAGAGGGAATTTAATTCAGGGAATTCATTACATAATGGGTGGCGAGTATGAGAGGCCGATGGAAATGGTAAAGCAACCAAGAGATTAGTTACATTAGGAAGAAGCTGTCACCCATACAATGGATCAAGAAAGCAAAACAACAGCATTATCAAAATCCAGCAGCCTGTCCTGTGGAGGAAGATGGGTCTAAGAGATGTGGCCAAATCCACAGATGCCATTTAATGCAGGGAAAAAGAAGGGGAAGAACCTTGACAATGCTCTTCCTCCTGCCCTCCAACCTTCCACTTTTGCTTCACATTGGCCAAACCCAGCTGCAATCCAACTGCAATAAGAGCCTAGAAATCCGAACCTGTCGGAGCCATCCCTCTTGATAACTGGAACAGGAAGCAGAGCAACACATCTTAGAATAAACAGGCCTAGAATTGGTACACACATGTGACTCAGTGGTACTCCAGGCCCCAATGTGTGGGTTTTAGGCAGGCTCACCTCCACCCTAACACTGCATAGTTCTTTTTCTGGTGATACCACATCTTCGGTTAAATGAAGAGAGGAGAGTTTATCCTTTCCTTATTTCCTAGCTATAATCACAATCTTTTTGCTGTCAAAGATCCCACATAAAACATCCTTGCTGTTCAGCAAGTCATGTCCAGCAAATCATGTCCAGCAAGTCATGTCCAGCAAGTCACGTCCTTGCTGTTTAAACCCAGCAGCTGAATAGCAAGGCCTAGCCTCTCTTTTCAAATAGATTGTTACATGTCCCTGCCATCTGTGAGGACTTATAGGACTGCCATGCAATACTTCCTGAACACACGCCTGCCACTAGGTCTTAGTCAGTCTCTTCCTTGTTCATACATTTATACGACTCTTTATTGTTTTTTTTACTGTAATCCAACTTTCTTCAGTGTTCTTCAACTCATCATCATCAGGTCTCAGTATATCTGAACTCCAATTATGGACAGAAATAAAACTATTTTTCACAAACACCTGTCTCACCTACAACTAGAAATTCTGTCTCAGAGCATTCCTATGACACTTGCAAAGTTCTTGAACCATTATAAGGCATTTAGGAGGCTGACCATCACATAAGATAGTGAGGGGTGGTATTGCCTCCTTCATTCTCCAAACTGATGCTCATTGCCGGCCTTTTCAACATAACTTATCACAGAGGTTTATGAGTTACAACATCTTAGGCAACAATCAGGCCTCCCAGGTCATTGGCCACTCAGAGCTTCCAGCGGAGCCCAAGTAGAAGTTGCTACATGCGGCCAGCAGTTTGCGTACTCTACAACTCCAAAGTGCCATTCTTAAGTATGGTGTCCCAGGAGTTGTGCATCTGGATGACCCTGCCTAAGCACATAAAGATGTTAAACAAATCCCTGTTAAGTGGTAAATATGTGTCAGGGAGATTAGCAAAGCCTGATAATACAGAGCACGATAAGTATCTTTATGTGAAAATAGGTTTTATGGAGAAATGGATATTGATAAATTATCCTAAGGATTTTGGTGGTTAAAAAATTACATTTTGCTTGAATAATAATAGGATATGAAATTGCCAGAGGAATGCTATTAATGAATTGGGGTCCACAACTTTACTCAATTAAATTATATAAAAAGGCATGTTGAACATAATGAAGTATCATCTAATTAGAAGGTTCAAAAAGGTCTTTGAAAACCAGGGATATCATGGAAACTTTGGCCTTAGGAAACTGTCATTGCAAGTGTCCTTTCCGCCCAAAACCATCATTAATTTTTGCCCTAAATTGCAGACATCTGGGTATTTTAGACATTTCTTTCCCTCCCACTTAAGCAGAGGCAGGGTTTCTTTTCATTGTCTTTTTTTTCACTGCTGGTGCAGTATGAATGGACATTAATCCTGTACAACCTCATTATGTACATTGAACCTTGTATTGTTTATCTTCCTAGATTTTAATTTCTTATACATCACTCACCTTTTGAGATATCGCTCTCAACTGAATCAATTTTTAATTTTTGTTTTTCCACTTCTTATTCTTTTATCACCTCAATCACTAAAGCCAGTAGCATTGAAACATATCTGTGTGGGCTTGCAGATGATGGGGTACAGTGAGTTTATGATATTGTCACAGAGATATCAATTCTTGAGTGGACAAGAAAAGTCATGAATACATACTAAGTATTTTTAGACAAGACATATATAACTAATCATGTTGTCGAAGACATGGCCCTTAGCCTTGAAAAGAAAGAAACTTTATATAGTGTTCTGGGGCTGAAGAGATGAAATTGTGCATATTCAAACTCTCTAATCTTCTGTCAATGTAACTGACACTTAGTAGAATAACTGCCAAAGAGCCTGGATGAATATGTGCCCTGACCACCAGTCTCTGTAGTACTGCTGCATCGGAAGTCAAATTATAATCAGAAATTTAATTAGCAAACATGGAAACAGAAAATGTTAATATTCCTTACGTGAGGAAGAGTTCATCAGACCGGAGAACAAGGGCACCCTCCACTCTGGGGTGGATTTAGATGAACATTTCTAGTCAACGTTCTCTTTATCTGAGATTGCATTGCTGATCACTGATTACCTTTTATTCTGCTACATACATAATTCTTCAGTCAGGCTATGATTCTGTCATACATAGCTAGGGATGCATTCTAATGCCATAAAAAATTTGTGCATTTTTTAAATTGTATATTGTGTATTTATTAATTTAGCACCAGAGGACATTTTTACTTCCCTTATTTTAAAGTTCTTGGAGGTAGAACACTATGGTTGTAAGTAACTTTTTGGTTTTTGCTTGGGAACTAAAGGTAGCATAATATATTAATACATTCAGCATCATGAAAAATATGTAAAACATTACATTTGAAATAATGTAGTGAAACTATCAAGGAGACACTTATTTACATGTGTAAATCTAGTTGCACAATAAAGGACACTCCTAAGTGACATCTGATTAATTTTGTTATTGCACTGTAATTCTATTGATAGCTAAATATATACAGTTGTTTCTCTCACACATGGTCTACTGTATTATCTTTCTGATGATCTGAACATTCTTTAACTGTAATCATGTTTCTTTAATACATAGAAAAGTTTTATTTCTTTCAGCAAATAATCTCCTGGCCAGCTAAGTTCAGAATTCCTGGCTCCCTTTACCTGCTTTGTCTCTGACAGCATCTCTTCTGCCAAACACTGGAATGTTCTACTGCTCTTCTCTCCGTACGTCCCCCACAACTCTTTGTCTGCCACAGACCCCATGTCTCCTACATAAGAGGAGAAATTCCTTTCTCCATTTATTCTTTGACATTTAAAATCCTGTTAAGCACACCAGAACAGGATTTAAAAACATGCATAAGAGAACTATCATCACGTAATCATGGAAACATTTCCAAACAAATACAAACACACATAAAGAGAGAGAGAATAAACATTGACCAAGACCAATTAATTATATGTGGGTTCAGGATTATGGGTTATATTTCATGCCTTTTTTCATTTTTTTCTGTATTTTCAGGTTATATATCATGAATACAGACTTATTTTTATATGGGAAGAAACAGGTGTTCTTTTTCTTTAAAGCATATGGATACGTGAATGTGTGTGACTATGCATGTGTATGTGTGAATGAAGAAAGAGAGAGAGAGAGAGAATGAGATTTCCCCTCTACAGAAATTTAGCTCAATTTAAGGCAGTAACTTTCATGAAGTGCTAGGCAAAGGATCTGGGTAAGAAAGACAATGACATGTCCACTGCTTGTAGAATATCAGGGATCAAAGATTTTGAGAAGCTACACTCTCCGCTTCTCTCCTCTAAGGCTATCAGCCTTTTCTTCCCCGTGGATGTTCAGTACATATTCCCAAACATAAAAAGAATAAGAACTAATTTACATTTATAATATGACATATTTATTATATCATTAGCATTTTATTATAAAAATGAATTTATTTTCAATGTATGCCTTTAAAGGATCTGCTGCTTTTTGAAGTATCATTATATTTCTGTCTTCGGGTTAAGTTGTGTTTCTGTTTGCTTCTCAAAAAAAAATCTTTAATTATATAACTGAAATCAGTAGAGATCTAAAATTTACTGCCTACAACTTAAAGCATAGACATATTTATCTTTAATATCCCTGTGCATTAATGTGTACATTATTTAATTCTATATATTTAAATATAATTATGTTCAACTTCTTACAGTAAGGAATATTGGTACTCTTAAATATACAGTGATGATATTTTCTAAATAAAACTTAGGTATAAACAGTCTGACCAAAATGCAGGCAAAAAGACACACTATATGGAATTGGACTCGCCTTAGGAAATCAAGAAATATGTAGCAATACATGACCTGTGAGTGGTGTGTCCGCAGGACGACCTTTCTTCACATAGCTATAGTTCTTCAGTGAAATACATTTTGTTCTCCATTCCAAATTAAGCAAGCTTAAAAAAAGCCATAATATAGCTTTTGATTTTACCACAGTGGTTTTCATTACTTCCAGATCTAAAGCTCTCCAGGTTGTTTCTGTTAAATTGCTTGCTTTTAAACCTGTTTAATTAACAATTTGGATGTACTAGAGTGTGTCTGAAGGAAGCTATGATGTATACTATCCTACTGCATGGCCAGTCTATGTATGTCATCTCGCAAAGTAAAAACTCAGCCCAAAATCTGACCAGGTTTGATCACATAAATTAAAGAAAGAAAACAAAATAAAGTCTCCCGAGTAAAGTCTCTGGTTTTAGATTTCTTAGGCTGAAATTCTTGCTCTATCTATTACTAGGTTTATAATTTTTGTAATTTTATTTAGGCTCTGTAAGTGTTAATTTATATATTTATTAAATGGAAATAATGCCAATTTTATATGGTTAATGTAAGAATTAGATGGCACAATTCATTTAAAATCACGGCATAAGGCCTATAATAATTAAAAAAAAAAACACCCCAAACATGTTTATTATTATTTTTGCAGTGGTAATGGCACACAGTTTTGTATCCAGTAGCCAATCCAACATTGAACAGCAGGAAGATATTTTTAAAAAGTGAATATTTAAGAGTTTAAATCTCTAAATGATTCCCATCTGAGTCATGTGATAAATTAAAAACTGTTACCATTTTTCTTAAAGGTTTAATTTGGAAAATTGGAATGAGAACAAATCCAACCACTAAATATTAAAGAGAAAAAAAAGATTCCAAGAAATGGAGTAGAAATGACTTTAGTTAGAATTCTTGCCTTGGCCAATAATTAGAACAAGATGTTTTGTCCCAATGACAGTGATTCAAAATATGTCCTTTTTTGCCCAGAATATTAAACATATTAGGATATGCATTTTACTTTAATGTGAATTTCTCCCTCCTTGTTTTCCAAGAATATCATGTCAGTGGTATTTTTATTTGATAGTGTATTGTACTAATGTTTGGTCAGAAATCATAAGGGACTGCTGTGAAGCATCTTTCCTGTTGTCCTTAACATTTATGGAGAGTATATCTTATGTACTTCTCTGACTCCAGCATCTATTTTTTTCCACTTTCCTTTATGAAAATTCACTACTGCTATTAGAGTTGTGTTTCCTTGGTGAGGTGTGTATCTTGTGACTGTGCTGGTGAATTTCACCTTCTTTTGACCCCTCCCAATCAACGGATACCGACAGTGAAATTCCTACCCAGGCGGTGAGATGTTCATCTGAATTGAAGTTTGATGTTCACCCATCACTTCCCTGAAGGCACTGACAGCCTCAGACTTTCATCTGCCGGTTCACCCTTCCTCCTAGCAGACACAAGCAGATTAACATATCCCCAAGAGGCTGATGTCTTTAGTTGCTGAAGCCACTCAATTCTTATTACCTGACAGTGTTCTATAGTGAGACGTTTATTTTCAAGTGCTACCTGCTAGGATATCTTCATGAGATACATGTGTCATTTTTGATGGGGGCCCCAAGGGGGACAACAGCTCCAGGCTTCTCAGGTTTGCCTGGAGCTGTCAAGATTTACCCAGTGTAAATCTTGGTGGTGGCTCTTCTCTCGCTTTAGATTCCAAGTTCAGACCCAGTTTACTCTATAAAAAGTAACGTAAACTACAGGAAGTGATCTAGCAGTAGTTGGGGGCAGTCACTGGGGAACTCAAACAATGTGAAATTTGTGGTCCTGAATGATACAAGGTGGCTGTCTACACAGACTTAAATCTCAGGATAATTGTCCTTCTTCATTTCTTTGTGACAAGAGTCCTGGCCTCAGCAGCAGAGCGTGTCACTCTGGCAACTTCTGACGCTTTGTTGTGGTGATTGTGAGTTGATGCTTGACACTGATGAGGTCTAATTTCCCAGTGGACTTTGGGAAGGGTCTGACAGTGGTGTGTATCACTGTTCTTGCATACAGGAGCTATTTATATCATTTTACTCTGTGTTCAGAGAGGATACTATGGGCAGAAGTTGCTATCTGTTTCTTCGTGTGTGTGTGTATGTGTGTGATCTCGTGATTGTGAATGACTGTGTATCTAAAAATGTTGATATGCATTTTAAGTAATCTCTCTCTCTCTCTTTTTTTTTTTTTCGAGTCAGAGTCTTGCTCGGTTGCCCAGGCTGCAGTATAGTGGCACAGTTATAGCTCACTGCACACTTGAATTCCTGGACTCAAGCAATCCTCTCACCTCAGCCTCCTGAGCAGCTAGGACTACAGGTATGCAACACCACACCTGGCTAATTTTGAATTTTTTGTAGAGATGGAGTCTCACTATGTTGTCTGATTGGCCTCAAACTCCTGACCTTAAGCAATCATAAGGACTCAGCCTCCCAAAACACTGGTACTACAGGTGTGAGACACAGTGCCTGGCCTAGTAATCTCTTTTATCTTATCCCAAAAATATATATCATATTAGTATCTGGCAAAAATGGGACAGGATAGGCCAAGAGGACTGGAATGGGGCTGGGAAATGAGCTAGCAGGTGAAAATCAGTTCCACTGCTCTAAAGCACCTTCAGTTAACAGAGCATTTTTATTTGATTTGCAAACATTCCTATGAGACAAGACTATAGGATACTGTGATCAATTCCACATTTCAAATGAAGAAAATAAAAAATTATAGATATTTGGTCATGTATTCTAGAGATCTAATGAAACCTGGACACCAGCTTTCTCTGGTTTCAGTATTCATGGACTGAACCATGTCACCCTCAGAGATCTTATAGTTCAGTGGGAGGATTAAATAACTGTGAAAATGTGTAAAAAAAAAAAACAAAAAAAACTATGCTGTTACAGGTCCAAGAGTAGAACTATGTAGAAGGTTTAGTGGAAAAACAGAATAAAGAAGAAGAAAGAGGTAATAATTCAACTGAGATTGGGGGAGGTGGTGATCAAGAAAGATTCAAATAACCAAATACTCATTTGGAAATTTCTTTCATCTAAAAGAGAACTGTTGGCATTCGACAAGCTTCATTAAACTATACTCCAACATAAAAAATTGCTTTGGTTAAAGACCATTGAAGAAGCTGTATTTAAAGTTATTGTAATAAACTTTGTGAAAGCTTTCCTATAATGATTGAGTGCAATTGTTGCAATGGATTGTGAGGCACTATGGTGGATTCTAACAAAAATGAGAATTTGCACATCCATTATGACTTTCAAGTATGATGAATTTTTAAACTACATAGAAATGGGGCAGTCAGTTGAAAGAAGATTGCCAGGCAGCATTACAGATGTTCGTGGCTTAGGAATTTGATATAAGCAGTGAAGAAGCAGATTCCAGCCAGACAGAGGGTAAGGTGAGCTGGTGAATACTCCCCTATTTTTATGTTTGAAACATCTGACTACCCAGAGGAAAGCACTGAAGGTCCATAGATTTTAATACTGTGGTGATAGAAAAGCAATATTTTAATGTCCTTTTGGGTCTGATTCATCTGTAGTAGATGGGTAAGAAGTATGATCAAATGTAGCACAGCGGACACATTGCTTTTCAGGAGCCAGATCTTATTCAGAGGACCTTCTGAGAGAAGTGGAGAATTCTATTCCTGGTGTATATTGTGTGGTTGCATCTGCCTCCTCAATAGGGTTGCTCTTCTATTTCCAAGACATCTGTTTTTATCAGGAAGTACTCACTTCAGCAGGTGGAGAAACTACCAAATTGAAACTGATAGTGTAAACAGGTAGCAGTGTGGCAGGTCTTAGGAAGTGTTGATGGAGTATCTAAGAATCAGAGAGAGACCCTGTGATTTTTTTAATGTGATGTAAATATTGTTATGATCAGTGAGATTTAGACTAATAGCTTCAAAGTGAACGTCTTATCATAAGGCTCTGCAAACATCTGAAAGTCAATCACAAATCAGGTACTTATTATTCATGAACTTAAAAACTTCATATATATAATTCCTTCAGCTACAATGGGGTTCTCCCAAAACTATGAATCTCTCTGAGCTTTCCCTCCACTTATGTCCATCTGTCTCCCTGTCATCCAGGCTCAAAGGCTCAAAGCTTTCTGTTGCCCCTGCATTTTGAGAAAGTTGCAAATGGGTTCTTTCTCCCTAACATGTTTTACATCTGAACCCGTTTCCCGTTCCAATATCACCTCTGTTGTTCGGATCCCGAGCACCCTTCATTTGTGAGGCTATAACAGTCTTCTCTGTAAACTCCATGCCTCATTGCCTCTACTGTCAGCCTTTCATATAAACCAATATACGTGAGTTAACCTTCCTAACATGGACATTCATATGGCTTCATTTCTGTGCTTATAACAAACAAATTTGAAAAAAGGCAAGCAGAAAAATGAAAATTTCCACTGAAGACTGAATATAGTTTCAATCTTTTATGTTGGACTTTAGAACCTCAAAAAAAAAAGCCCCAAATACCATTCCAGCTTCATTTTACAATAGTTTTTTATATGTCATAGACAACAGCACTAGCAAAGTACTCTTTCTGACGTTTACTTGGCTCTTACTCTTATACAATTTCCTCTTGTACTGTAGATTATCTTTGGGTCCAACCTTTACATGGACCAAAACAACGTATTAATAAATGCTCATATCAAGAACTGCCTATTCTAAGTGGCACTGGGAAATGGCAGAATTATTTTTGATATGGAATACGTTTTCATGATAATGAGTTCAAGTCCTGATACTCCTGCTTCCTAGCCATGTAACCTTGAACAAGTTTCTTTGCCTCTCTGTGCCTATTTATATTACTGATCATAAAACAGAGAAAACCAAAGTAGTTTTCTCATATCGTTGTGAGGACTAAGCTAGTTTGTATACGTAAAGTGCTTTGAACAATGCACATAATAAGACAGATTAAACACCATATTAGTATATTAAGGTTCTCCAGAGAGAGAGAATAGAATATATATACACACACACATATATACACACACATACACACTCGCCTTTATATATATAAAATACATAGTTACATATATATATATGGAGTTTATTAAGGAGTATTAACTCACATGATCACAAGGTCCAACAATAGGCTGTCTGCAAGCTGAGGTACAAGGAAGCCTGTCCGAGTCCCGAAGATGAAGAACTTGGAGTTGGATGTTCAAGAGCAGGAAGCATCCAGCACAGGAGAAAGATGTGGGCTGGGAGGCTAAGCCAGTCTAGTCTTCACATTCTTCTGCCTGCTTCTATCCTAGCCACACTGACAGTTGATTAGATTGTGCCTTCCAGATTAAGGGTGGGTCTGTCTTTCCCAGCTCACTGACTCAAATGTTTATCTTCTTTGGCAACACCCTCACAGACATACCCAGGATCAGTAATTTGCATCCTTCAATCCAATTAAGTTGACACTCAGTATTAACCATCATGGTTAGCATAATGATTACTGTAGCACTGGAGCAGTTTCCAAATTTTATTTGGGATACTTCATGGACAACCATTTATTCCTTTTTAAACACCATGCTCTTCTTTACAGATGAAAGTGAAGGGATAAGCAAAAATTAAAATAATGCATAGCATGACCATTACTATTGCCATAATTTTTAACTAAATTTTTTGAAACTACTGCTGGATTCATGCCTATAATTTCAGCACTTTGGGAGGCTGAGGCAGGAAGATTACTAGAGCCCAGGAGTTCGAGGCCAGCCTGGGCAACACAGTGAGACACAGTCTCCACAAAAAAATAAAAAATAAAAATAAATAAAAAAAAAGCCAATTGTGCTGGCATGTTCCTGTAGTCCGAGCTGTTTGGGAGATTGAGGTGAGAGGATCGCTTGAGCCAAGGAAGTCAAGGCTTCAGTGAGCTGGGATCATGCCACTGCACTCCAGCCTGGACTACAGAATGAGACTCTGTCTCAAGGGAAAAATAATGTAAAAAAAAAAAAGAAGGAAGGAAAGGAAAAGAAGGAAGGATGGAAGGAAGGAAGGACAGAAGGAAGGAAGGAAGAAAGGAAGGAAGGAAGGAGAAGAAAAGAAAGAAAGAGAGAGAGAAAGAAAAAGAAAAAGAATGAGGGAGAGAGAAAAAAGAAAGAGAAAGAAAAGGAAAGAAAGAGAGAGAGAAAGAAAGAAGGAAAGAGAGAGAGAGAGAAAGAAAAAGAAAGAAAGAAGGAAATTTTATGAGCTCTAGTTGTCCCAGCCCTTATTCAGGATTTAGAATGTGAGTAAATGATAGGATCTGACTTATATTAGTTGGTTCATCCATTCACACAAGCATTTATTAAACTTGCATTGCATACTATATTAGTTTTCTATTGTTGCTTTAGCAAACTGCCACAAATTGAGTTGCTTAAGACAACACAAATTTACTGTCTTACGGTTCTGGGGATCAGAAGTCTGCAGTAGGTCTTAGGGTTAAAATTTTTTTTTTTTTTTTT
>NW_012116733.1:2810069-2865598 GCF_000951035.1 Colobus angolensis palliatus
AATCAATAGAAAAAGAGGGAATCCTCCCTAACTCATTTTATGAGGCCAACATCATCCTGATACCAAAGCCTGGCAGAGACACAACAAAAAAAAGGGTTAAAATTAAGATGTCAGCAAGACTGCATTAATTTTAAAGGCTCTAGAGAAGAACGTATTTCCTTGCCTTTTCCAGCTTCTAGAAGCTGCCCATTTACCTTGGTTTATGGAAAGCCAAAGCCAGCAATGACTGATTTGAGTCCTTCTCATATCATATCACTCTGACATGACTCTTCTGTCCCCCTCTTCTATATATAAAGAACCCTTGTGATTGTTTTGGATAATACAAGATAATCTCCTTATTTTATAATCAGCTGATTGGCAACGTTAATTTCATGTGCAATCTTAATTTCCATTTTCTACGAACAGATTGTAAGGATTAAAATATCCACATCTTTGGGTAGCCATTATTCTGCCTAGCACAGATAATTACCAGAAATCCTCTTTTTATAATGAGTGAAAAACTAGAAGAGAGAGAGAAGACCATGGTGCAATCATATTCTAAACTAGAAGAAAACTGAAGAATCTGGAAAATCCTCTCAATTTACAGGATATTTCTCTCTGTTTGATGGATATAGTCTTCAGTTTATTTCTTATGCTGAATGGTTTTGTAGATCTCCACTCTATGTCTAATATTATGTATACTCAGCAAATAAATATAATTTCACAGAGCATCCAATGTACGCTCGGGATATCCCAGATGTTAGTGTAGATGAAAGAGAAGATAGGAACTATTATGATATGAGGGAGAAAAGAACAGCATCTGAATCACAGAAGCCAGAGAAGTATAGAAAGACTAAATGTTACAGGATGAAAAATGATATTAATCAAAAGCTACAATGTAATATGTATCCAGAAAATATTATTTTTAGCCTTTAATTTTCTCCCTTTCAATAATGTGTTATAAGAAATTGTAGGAGATTTTATATCCACATATTATGCTTCTGCCCTCTTTTTTTTTTCTTCCCAGATATGACTGAATGCTTCAGTTTCCACAGCATACCCTATTAAAAATTTCTTTGGAAAAAGTACAGTGTATTCAGAAACTTTCAGACACATCTGCTGCCTATGAAATGAGGATAGCAGTATTTGTATCTCTCTTCTCTTTAGAAGACATGAGGATGGATGGCAAAAATCACTTGTAAAATACTTTAGATGTCTTGGAAAAGAAGCTCATCGAAATGAAAATTATTATCATCGGAAGAGTCACAACAGTCTTCCAACTGTCATTGTTAGAATGGAAAATGGTGATTCATTCTACTTTCCTTCTCCTTTGTCCCAGTGGATGAAAATCAGCTTATTAGTTCCTTAGTGGAACTGACAGTCTCTCCTTTATAAAACCCATTTCCAATTCACGTTTCCACTGAAATTTTAATCCAGCGAATTCTATTTTCTCCCTGTATTGCCAATTCAAAGACATTTTTAAGATGACTGTGGTCACTGCCTTCTAGTTCTCCTTTAGGAGGTAGGATTACTTTAAGAAAAGGCTGAGCAGAGCCTTCTTGTGGACATATCAGTCCTGTGCCTTTTTAGAAATAAAGGAAGAAGGGTCCTGATCTGGATATTTAGAACACTTATGGTTCCCAAAACACCCATCTATATTAGGGCTAGGCAGAGAGGAGGAGTGTCATCCTATTTGAGGTATGCCCATCTCTCAGTCACTAATTCATCATTTGTATAGATTAATTGCAAATATTAGAGTCGTCAATGTGAGAAGGAGGTATTAAGCTGCTTGTTAAAACAAAAAATTGTCACTAAGGAAAGTCATACCTTTTATGCTCGCATGGTGCCTTTAGGGAGAGAAACAATTGCCCAGCATCATGGTTACGAGTTGCCGCACACATTTTCATACAGTTCACTGTGACATGGGATAACATCTAAAGTTCTCTGAGATTTCAGATGATTCAGAAGTGTCTGAGAGCAAGCCACCAAGCCTGGAAAGTTCTCAGTGTTAGGGTAAAAAGGACAGAGAATTATATGTGGGCCTGGTGCCTGGGAGGTAGAGAGGAACATAGACATTTCATGTGCAAGGGATCAAAATAGAGGCAGAGAACCAATACGGATTTCTCATTTCTAAAATGAAGAATCACAGTATGCACCTCATTTTGATGGTGTGAAAATGAAAAAAATTAACATGAAAATTATTTATAATAGTAACTGAAACATAATAGATGTTCATAAACATCAGTTAATAGTATAATTTTAATCTGTTCATTGTTATTGCTGTTGTATTCTTACATCTCAGAAGAACTCAACATCGGAAAGATCATACTTCAGTGATAATTCTCTTCCAACCAGTGCCCTCAGAGCTTCTCTCCTTCCAGGAGAGAAGGGAAGGAGAAGAGAGAAGGAGGAAACTTTCTGTAATCCATGAGATTTTACCTTGGAGAAACTACTATTAAACAGAAATGCCTATAATCCCAGCTACTTGGGAGGGTGAGGCAGGAGAATCCCTTGAACCTGGGAGGCAGAGGTTGCAGTGAGCCTAGATGGCACCACTCCAGACTCTGTCTCAAAAACCACAAGAAAAACAAGAACAAACAAACAAACAAAAAACAGATATGACTGAGTTTACTTTACATTGATAAGATTATATTTTCTGTCATTAGCAGAATCGTTGGCTTGGATAGTTTTATTCCACTTTTGTAAACCTTACTATTATTTTTGCCAAGGTAGTCCTTATTGAATGTTTATTGTTATTATTCCTTATTTACTATTATTATTAGATATCCAAAATTTTATACTTAATTTCCTTGTGGAAATGATCCCTATTAAATATCAGTCTCCTGGCACATAGTGACCTGCATGAAGAAAGGAAAGAAGGAAGGAGGGAGAAATAGAGAAAAGGAATAATGGAAGACAGATGGAAAAAAAAAAAGCACTACCTAATGATATATTACTTCACCTGGAAGCTATATACTGGTATAAATACTGAGAATACTAAATATTTGGACATTGCAGTATGTGGTATACGCTTTTCACTCACAATTGGAAAACCAAAGTGAACTGCTCAAGCTCTCACAGCTAGTTAGAAGCAGAAACATGACTTCAATTCTGGCCTCTTTCAGGGCAAGACCCATGCTACTCAACATGATGTTATACAACATAATGTTCTCCACCAATTCCACTAGTAATAGTTGATGTAACCCCACACATTTTCTCACTTCAAAGGCACAGCAAACATCTGCAGAGACATTTGAATGGGTGCTCTTGTGAACTGCTCAATACTATGAAAAAGTTATCCACTGTTTCAGCTTCCACATTATGTGTGATATTCTTAATTTGGTAAAAACTATTCATTTCAATCAGTCAAATGCATCATTATTTCCTATTATGGTCTGTATTTTTTTCTGTTTTGTATGAGAAATCTTTCTCCACTCCATGGTCATAAAGGTATTCTTCTCCACTTTCTTTCCATAATGTGTAATTTTACTCTTAAAAGTTTAAATCTTTTTAAAGATCTTTTAAAAATCTTTTCAATACTCAACCATCTTTATGTTGTGGGAAAGACAGGTTATTTTGCCCTCACAAGGAATAAATTTTTTCCAATGCCATTTATGAAATGATTCATCTTTTACACATCGATTTTGATGTGACTTAACCTATGCACTAATATTAATGTTATCCATACTTCTTAAATTTGCTCTGCTGATTCATTTACAAGTTCCCCTAAGGATTTAATTGTAATGATTTTTAAACACTTCACTGTCTGAATATTGAAGTCAATTCCCATACCCTCACTTTTTGCTTTTCTGTTTCCGAATTGTCTTCATCCTATTTAATTCTGTCTTATATGTTTTAGAATAAACTTGTCAAGTGCTCTTAGTTTCAATCATGCTAGAGGAATTGCATTGAATTTGCATATGGATTTGGGTAGAATTAATATCTCGATATGTTTATTCCATTTAATTTTTTGGTCCAGTCTTCCTTATGTTCTTCAATAGTGTTAACATGTTGGGCCTAAAGTTATTTTACATTTCACTAGGGTTAAATTCTAGATACATTATAAATTTTTGATCATAGATGATTTTTTAATATATAGATTATTGTGAGTAACATACAGAAATCTTGCTAAATTTTCTAGTTAGAATTCTCCTTCTGATTATCATTTTATTTTGTTGAGTTTTCTAGGTACACGGTTATTTTATTTGAATATATACTTTTTTCTTTCTTTGCAACTATTACGTATTTTATTTCCTTTGCATGTCCTATAATGTTGCACAGGATCTATATTGAATAGTGGCATTGATAGCAGGTATCCTATTTTAAAGCAACTTTCAAAATAATCACATCTTTTAGATGTCTTCATCAATTCTATTTGGGAAAGTTTATGTTAGATATTTTATTAATACTAAGGAGGCTTTATTCTGCTCCTATTGTGTCTGGAGTTGGTTCCTTCTGTTGGGTTCTTGGTCTCCCTGACTTCAAGAACGAAGTGGCAGACCTTTGAGGTGAGTGTTACAGCTCTTAAAGGTGGCACAGACCCAAAGAGTGAGAAGCAGCACGATTTTCTGTGAAGAATAAAAGAGCAAAGTTTCCAGAGCACAGAAGGGGACCCCAGCAGCTTGCGGCTGCTGCCTGGGGTGGCCAGCTTTTACTCCCTTATTTGTCCCTACCCATGTCCTGCTGATTGGTCGACTTTGCAGAGTGCTGATTGGTCCATTTTACAGAGTGCTGATTGGTCCATTTTACATACCTCTAGCTAGCTACAGAGAGTTGATTGGTACATTTTTATAGAGCACTGATTGGTGCATTTTACAAACCTCTAGCTAGCCACAGAGTGCTGATTGGTGCGTTTTACAATCCCTAGCCACAGAGTGCTGATTGGTGCATTTTACAATCCCTAGCTACAGAGTGCTGATTGGTGCATTTTACAATCCTCTTGTAAGACAACAAAGTTCTCCAAGTCCCCACCTGACCCAGAAGTCCAGCTGGCTTCACCTCTCACTATTAAACATCACAAGTGATGTCAGAATCTATCACATGCTTTTTTGTGACTCCTAACAAGATTATTTTTCCCTCATCTATGATCCTTTATATTCCTGGAATATCCCTTATTTTATTTTTTATAATGATGTGCCATTGTTAAGTACTTTTTATGAAACTTGGTTACCTAACATTTCATTTAGAAATGTATGTCTATATATATAAGCAAGAAAATCTTGCCTTTTTTATTCTATCCTTAGTCCTTTCTTTGAATCAATGTTAAATTAGATGCCTCCCCCCAAAAAATGTGTATGAAACGGGCTATTTTTCCTTGAAGGTTAGGTAAATCTTACCATTAAGACTAAGATTTCTAACACCTTTTAGGTGAGGTAGACTTTTTCTTACCTTTCCGATTTCTTTTAAACGAGAATTGATCTCATTAAATGTTCTCTCCCTTGAGAAAATTATGACATAGTATATTTTTCAGAAACTGATTAATATTTTCTAGAATATTACACTTATAGGCCTATGGTTTATTCTTCACCAATTTTCTAAGAAGAAATTCAATCTCCAGTCCTCTTCAAAATAATTTATCAGTTTACTGTAGCTCAACCAGATATTTCTCCTTCTCTACCACCCACAATATTTCTAAATATGATATAGACTATGTGGCATAATTGATCATTTCATTTTATGCAAAATATGATTTTAAAAATAGGTCAATTAGTAGAAGATTGCATCAACTGCAGATAGACCTCTAAAAAGCAGTTTCACATTTTCTGCTACTTCAAAGCTAAGATTTTAAGGATCTACATATAGGTGAACTACTTGAATTATTGACACTTACCTCAGTGTTTCTATATGCACCTTCCTCTTACAGTTTCCTTACCTTTTCTTGTTTGGTTAAAGTTTTTTGTTGTTGTTGTATGTTTGCTTGCTTTTCTCTACTCTAGCTTAAAAATCTCTTAACAAAACCTTTTGTTATTTCCCAAATATTCTTCTGGTTTCATCATGTCTGTGCTTCTGGCAGGCTGCAAATTGCCTGGCTGTATCTGAAGGCTTTTTTCTGGAACTCTGAGAGGCAACTTGTGTCTGGCCAGAAGTGCCCAAAAATTAACCCCCTCACCAGCAACCTTCAACCAATGACTCTTTGTAGTAGGTGTAAACATAACCTAGCTCCATTTTATTTTTGGGTGAGACAATTCTGGAACATATTTTCCTGAGTTTCCCACCAGAACTACAGTCTAGTCACTTCCTGAATTTACCAAGTTTTTTTTTCCATATATCATTTTCCACTCTGGCACCCCTTAAACTTTGTGTACTTGAATTCTTATTCAGGGCCCATATCTGGAAAAATCCAACCTAATACAAAGATCAACTTCCTATGTCTAAATACTCAAGACCAACATAACTTTTAGAGTCAAAATAAAAATACATATTTTTCTTCAAGCTTTTTTACTCTCATTTAAATCACTTTAGAATCTCCTTTCAGATTCCCTAAAGTACAACTTGCTTTTACTGCATAATTTATTATGTCATAATAATAATACTTATGTGAATTATATAATGCTGTATGTTTTGTCAGAGTGCTTTGAGCTATAGAATCTATTAACCCATATCTTTTGACTTATTATTTTTTCAGTACATAGGCTCTATTTATCCACTGATGTTTTAAGGTCCTTGATAGCAAGCAAATATAGGAGGAACTATGCTATTCCCTGATGGCTGACCAATGAATATGGAAATGAATCACTTCAAATGAAATTAAACTATATTTGTTGCACAACAATAATTAAGGAACATAATTTTATTATAAAATCCTTATAAGAAAGTTACAGACCATTACTCTTTTCAACTCCAGAGCATATTTTGTCCCCACATATTATGTTTCTCTTTGCCAGAATTTGTTATATTTTTAGTTTTTGCACATATTTTTACAAACAGAAAAAAATAGAAATATCAAGGATAAAAGGTGATTCTTATATGTAACTTTTGTGAGGGAGACTTAATATTTACCTTTGTAGCTCATTTAATTTTCAGTTCTGTAAATGCTTTCTTTCTGCCCAGAAGTCTTATCTTTGTCACTCCAAAATTCCTTGACTCCTAGTAATCTTATTCTAAACCATCTAATTAGCCAAGACCTGTGTGTGGTAAAAAATAAGGAATTTGGCAATTCAAGGAATAATTGCTAATGATATAGAATGATAGGTTAATAATGGAAGGAGCATGGAGTTCATAGTATGGCAAAAAACTGAGTTGTTAGATGGTAAAATTAGAAAGAATATCTAATGTATTTTATGTCCCTTACTGCCTTTCTTGTCAACAGATGACAAACTGGACATGAACATCTGTATTAGTCTGCTTCCATGCTGCTAATAAAGACATACCTGAGACTGAGTAATTTATAAAGGAAAGAGGTTTAATGGCTCTTAAAGCCAATGGCTGGGAAGGTCTCACAATCATGGTCAAAGGCGAATGAGGAGCAAAGTCACATCTGACACAGCAGCAGGCAAGCGAGCATATGCAGGGAAATTTTCCTTTATAAAACCATCAGATCTCATGAGACTCATTCACTATCATGAGAACAGCACAGGAAAAACCCACCCCCATGATTCAGTTACCTCCTACCACGTCCCTCCTACAACACATGGGGATTTTTACAATTTAAGTCGAGATTTGGGTAAGGACACAGAGCCAAACCATATCAACATCTGTGTCTCAGTATAAGAATGCATTTCAAGTTAGTAAAGATTAAACACTTAACCTCCAAGTGTTTCTTTTATACAGAATGACAAAAAAAAAAAAAAGGAACACAATTAGTAAAATCAATTACTTTTGCAGGTAGAAATGTTGAAATTATTAATTCTGGGCAAGAACTACCTCACTTTGCAAATTTCTCTTTTTCCGTCAAGCAAATCTGATGGCTAATGTTGCAACATTGTGAATCATGTGTGAAGATAGTGTTGTGGCTGTCAAAATACCATTGGACATGGGGTAATATAACAATGTGCTGGATATTAAAGATCTAGAAGCTACTCTGAATCCAGTTTCCAATAACCAGTCCCATGAGACATCCAATCCTTCAGTTGAACCAGTAAAAAAAATGAAGAATGTCAACAGTAGTAATATTGAGATGCATCAACTGTAAAGTGTGCTGGTGCACATAATGACAGTCATAGCACTAGTAACACTTTGCAATTAAATAGCACTCACCTTCCTAGGAGTTCAAAGTGCTTCCCAACACAATATTGTACAGCCTTGTGATGTGAAGAGGGAAAAAGCGTCCTCAAAATCCATGGAGAAAGAAAAGCATTTCATGCCAGTAGATATGGCTCCCTATCAAAAACGACAAGAAATTTTATAGTGGTCAGACTCACGGCCCATTTAGCGAAGATTTGCCTCAAACAGAGAAAGTAGGGAGTAAAATGTAAAGATATTTGGTTGTCCCTAGTTATCTTAGCTTCAAAGCTTCCAGCAATCTATTGCTGGGTCTGCACTAAGTTCCTGAGTAATCAAGTCTGCTTTTCTGTCATTGTTTTTTATATTTAAAATAAAGATAGCACACACTATGTATGCGTGTAGGTACTATGGTTCGGTTGAAGAATTCATTTGTCTCTGTTTTAAATTGGCTTGTCATTCCTCTTTTAGGACATTTATGTATATAGGGTATATGTTATTCACAAGGCTTTCAATTTTACAAAATAATGTCACTTAGCTAGCGCTCTTGCGAGAACACTACAAATCTCTCTGCCTTGCCAACCTCACTAGGGTGTTTCATCAAATACTACTTATGATTGAAAGCACTTTGAAAAGTATAGAGTATCAGATAAATGAGACTTATTGTTATTAACTTAATGTCTCTTTATCACTCATTATAGAGTCATCATCCATGAATTTGTTGTATAGATGGACTGGTGGCATTGGAAAAGAAAAAACATTTCCAAAATGAAAGCCCTCTATAAATTGACTCTTCCCTGAAATATTTCTATTTCTCTTGAAAAATCTCTCCTATCTCACTGTGTGTGAACTTTTCACTATGTAAATTCACACCCAGCTGAGGCTTTTATGTTCACTAATGGGGATGAAGTGGACCCAACTCTGGTGGAAGATAATTTGCCTCACCAGTGTCATAATGGGTACTTCTAATTTAAATCTTGAAATAACAATTCTGGTTTCTATTCTGGCTTTATTATTATCTACCCATGTGGTTCCAGCAAGTCATTAAACCTTTCAGGTAACTTGATGACCTCTTCCAGAAAATAGAATTATTAACACCATAAAAGACTGTTATAATAAATAAATAAACTGTGAAAATAGTTAACTGAATAGAAATAATTAGGGACAAATACCTGATGGCTCTCTTGATTTTCAGGTTGTTTGCTAACCAACACTTGTGTAGATTTGCTATGTTGAAATCAAACAGCTAGCTTACTTAATTATATCTAGGTCTAATACAGGCATGGCTAGAGTTAAGTGGGCAATTTCAAAAGCAATCCTAGGTAGCATTTTAGAATGGTATACAGTGTTTTAAGTACTCATTATCCCTGAGTGTTTGCCTGGATCTATACGAGGCAAATATTTCATAGCAGTAGAAAATATATACGGAAGAATTGTGAAAGTAATTTTAATCTGTAAGGGGGTTGGTCTGGGTAAGTTATTTTCATAATGTTTATAAACCAGTGTACACACCTTTGATTAACAGCCCATATGGATTTTCATGCTTGGAAAATGACCATCCACAGGAAAATGTAACCATTATGTTTATTTCATTAGTATTGTTTGACTAACTACTGAGTTCTATAAATATGAGCACCTCAGACTAATTGTGTGTGTACAGTCCTGCCAAACTCATTGATGTTCTCTTCTCTTTGCTGTGTTCTTCTGGATGAATGATCTTCAAGAAAATACTGTCTCTGTAATTTCCTCTCCTTTGGATGCTTTGGCTGTTAGAGGGTTAAAAAAATGATTATGATGCTAACTTGACACAACTTAACAAGGTAACTTTGGGATGCTTCCGCTTAGTGGAGACTTTAAAAGCTTTGGAAATGCTCTTAAAGTTATATGGATTTTTTTTTTCCTTTTTTATAGTCAGTCAAAAATTGTATTTTAAAACTCGACAGTTCAAGGGGAAAAGCAATTATCAAAATGCAATAAACTTCTAAGTAAAGTACAAATTGCTTCTGTGGCCTTAACTGTCAAAATAGAGAGCTTCTGGTAATGTGTTTCATGAGTCAATCAGCCGGATTCTTCCCACACATTCTGACACCCAGGGGAGGGGAAGAGGTCATCATAGAACTCCAAGAAGATGCTCATGGAAGAACCAGACTTGAGAAAGTGGTGAGTAGTTAACATTTGGCTTTTTTTTAGAAGTCTTTTTTCTGACAGCTTTTCCTCTTGGTTACTTCTTTCCTAATACCAAGGCTGATTCTCACGCACTGACAGGAGGGAGGAAGCAGGAAAAGCAGCTGTTTTCACGGTGCGAGATGAGAATCCTGGTGCGTTGTACATTGTTGAAATGTAATAAATATCTATCTGTTGGTTGATCACTTCTCTTACTTCATTTATATTCTGCACCACACTACAGAACATTTAGGGCCCTGGAGGCATAGAATTGGGGATTTAGAAAGGATTTTAGCTGACATCTAATCCAACTTCAGACAAGAGAAGGAGTCCTTTCTGTAATATCCCAGGCTGATTGTCATCTCTCTTCCCTTTGAATTCTTTCAGTGTGGCAGAAGAAACTACTTCTGAGGCAACCTATTTCATTGTTGGATAGCTGTATGTTTAAAAAGTTTTAATAAAACCGTCCTCCCTTTAAATTCTACCCAGGTTCCTAGATCTGCCTTCTGGTGCAAAACAGACTTCCAGGGACTGAGGTGGAATGAAAAATGATCTTCAGAAACAGGCTGTCATATGTTGGGTCAGAGCTCTACCCCTTACCATCTACAGTATGTTGTGTGGCAAATATTTTTACTCTTCACATCATTTTTAGAGGTTTTTTAGTTTTTTCATATAGAAATTGGTGATAGAATACTTAGTTCACCAAGTTCACAGGTCGTTGAGAAGTTTACATATGATAAACTGCAAAATGCCTCAGAGATGACACGGAAATGACATTCTCTTCCACTTCCAAGATTCTAGTATTGGCCCTTAAAATAGTTCATTCATCATAGTAATTTTATCAGATATTCTTGTATTATATTTTTTGAAGCCAAAGTATCAATCTGTCTTATCTGTCACAGTACTTATAATATCACCCTCAAAGTCCCATATGCTGTAAAACTTCGTTGGTTCGTGAATTTCCCAATATAAAAATCCCCTTGGAGGAGTAATACAAAAACTTTCAACCGCCATCACTCCCCCCAAAAAAGGTGACTTCAGAACAATAGAAAACTAAGCCGTAGAAAAAAAGACCCAGAATATCTGACAGATGTTTGTTTTGAGTATGGGAGGAAAGAAAAGCAGTGGGTCTATAGGCCATGGTGAGTTGGATTATACAGGGAAATCAGCAGGAAAAGAAGATAATTGTTATTTCCTTTGATTTTGCGAAGATTTGGAACTAAGTTATCAATCTGTATATTTTCTGGTCCTTAGAGCTAATTTCCTTAGACTCAAGCCTCCAATACCTACCTATTATCAAACCCAAACACACACACACCTATACACACATACAGATAGTTAATGTACCATCTACTAAAGGTTATATGGCAGATACCTAAATTACTAAAACTGGATATTAAACACCCTCTTCTTAAACATCCTTCACCAACCAGTTGGGTTACTATTCTTATCTCTGTAGTTCAACTTTCGATAATTTTTATTGTGTGTGTGTGTGTGTGTGTGTGTGTGTGTGCGTGTGTGGGTGGGTGTTTCCACCACCCATCTACCTCCATTCCTCCAGCCCTGGACTCTTCTCTCTTCTACCATCTCATCTCATTTTCCTGCGTCTCCTTTCTGTGCAACTTTTTTTTTTTTTTTCCTCATCACTAGTGTTTTCTTTTCTTTTCTTTTCTTTTTTGAGACAGAGTCTCGCTCTGTCGCCCAGGCTGGAGTGCAGTGGCGATCTCCACTCGCTGCAAGCTCCGCCCCACCGGGTTCACGCCATTCTCCTGCCTCAGCCTCCCATGTCCTGGGACTATAGGCACCCACCATGGCGCCCGGCTAATTTTTTGTATTTTTAGTAGAGATGGGCTGGTGTTTTCAAATCAGTCCCTCTTCCTTGATTATGCAGAGCTGTTTAGGTTTCTACTTTCAAATTCTTTGCCATGTCTAGTATCTAGCATGTGTGTGCATACACATATGTATATATGTACATATGTATATATGTACACACGTATATGCGTATATATGTACACACGTATGTGTATATATGTACACATGTATATGTATATATATGTACATATGTATATGTGTATATACACACACACATACATATGTATCTGAAAGTTTATTAACACACTACATGTAATAAAGGGGTTACCTACTCTAGATCTCACCAGTTGGGCACAGAAATGTGCTAGAAAAATGCTTTGACATTTCACTTTCTCCTTCCTCTACAAAAATAGCTTGTCATTTTGCCCAACCCATGTCCCAAGATCTAGGAAATGCAATTCCATGATACAGCTGAGTCATGATTCAGATTCACATTTCTCTCCGTGGGCTCCAAGCACCCTAGCACACTACCCCTCTACCTGAGAAAAAGACCTTACCTCAACCTCTGACTCACTATAATAGACATGGGCAAATCCTGGAGCAATTTACCAACCTGATTATGCTTAACAATAATCTGAGAAGTTTCGAAAAATGGAATTCTCAGGCCATCTCCCCAGAAAGCATGATTCAGTACGGAAAAGTAGGGCTTTTTCAAAAAGCCACCTTGATCTATAGCTAGCTTTGGAAAACACTGATTTAATGAGCCTGAAGCAGTTTTTTTTCTCATCTGTAAAAATGAGGTTAGAGTTACAGAACTTTGAATGATCAAACCTGGAGTCCTTATAAAAAATACAGTCTATTGGATCTTTTTCTTAGAAAATCAGATTCAGTATGTTTTTGTTTCTTGGCACTCAGAGTGTGGTGAATGAACTAGTAGCTTCACCTAACAGTGAAATGGAGAAGTAACTTCAAACTCAGAGGAACTCAGAAAACTTTGGGGATTGTTGTGATTAAGAAGCTTGGGGACCTCAACTAGGTAATCTTTCATTTTATTTTAGTTGTGAAGGGGTGGCCTGCCCCTCCACACCTGTGGGTATTTCTCGTTAGGTGGAACGAGAGACTTGAGAAAAGAAATAAGACACAGAGAGAAAGTATAGAGAAAGAAAAGTGGGGGCCCGAGAACCGGCGCTCAGCTTACTGAGGACACATGCCGGCCCCGGTCTCTGAGTTCCCTTAGTATTTATTGATAATTATCTTTACCATCTTAAAGAAAAGGGAGTGGCTGGACAATGGGATCATTGTAGGGAGGAAATCAGCAGTAAGACATATGAACAAAAATCCCTGTGACATGAATAAGTTTAAAGGAAAATGCTGTGCCTTGAGATGCATATGCAAACATCTCCATAAACCTTTTAGCAGCATTGCTCCAGACTATCACGTGGGGAGAAACCTTGGACAACACCTAGCTTTCCTAGGCAGAGGTCCCTACGACCTTTGGCCATGTACGTGTCCCTGGGTAGTTGAGATCAAGAGAATGGTGATGACTTTTTAACCAGCAAGCTGCCTTCAGGTACTTGTTTAACAAAGCACATCCTGCACAGCCCAAAATCCATTAAACCTTAAGTCACCACAGCACATGTCTCTTGCAAGGACAAGGTTGGGGGTAGGGTCACAGATTAACAGCATCTCAAATATAGAACAAAATGGAGTCTCTTATGTCTGCTTCCTTCTATATAGACACAGTAAACAGGCTGATCTCTCTTTCTTTTCCCCACAAATTGCTGAATTACATAAGCAGATGTTTTTCGAGACTATTGAATTGCAAACTACCTAAAGGCAGGAATAGATATTATCTACAATTGTTTCCACCTTTATACACAATAGAGTACTATAGATCATCAATAGAAAATAAGAGCTTATTAAGGGGAATGGAAATAGGGATTATGAAGACAGTGTTGATAGGATTTTGTCAACATAGTACACTTTTAAAATATAAATAATATTAATAAGGCAGATATGGAAAGGCAAGTGTGGTTAATCTGTCTCAGGAGAAAGTAAATCACATCTGGAAACAGACTGCACTTTTTATTCCCATTTGTTTCTCCCTACAGTGCCAAACAATGTGTTTATCTAGAGTGACTATTAAATAAATATTTCTGAATTGGTCTTGAGTGCAAGAAAGAGAGAATTAAGGTGAGGAAAGAATCCATTATGCTATGGGCATTTTGCTTATTGGGGGTATTTTGCATTACTTTGGATTGTTGCTTTTCAAATATAAATCAACATTCAGTCTCAGATTTTTCTCACGGAGTGAAGGAGATGTAAAAAAAACAAAAACAATAAAAAAACTTAAACTTTTGTTTACATCAGAAGATTAAACAGGCACAGTGTTAGAATATTCAATGGAGAAGCCATGATAGATAAGTTGTCAAAGAGAACTTCAGAAACCACTCAATGATTAAAAAAAAAAAAAAAAGATAAATAAATATACAGCCTTATCTTCAGATGTGAAGTCTCTTGCAACTTCACTTTTAAATATGTATGACTAAAACCTTACTGCTTTATCCTAGTCTTCAAACTGCAGTAAAGGAAGATCTTTTATAGGGAGTTGGTAAACCAGCACACTGAGAATGAAAATGAAGTCAAGACTCATAGATGTGTGTGTGTGTCAGGGGGTGGTATATGCGTTAGGGGAGTGATGGAGGATACTGAGCTTAAAAGCAACCTGTCTTTCATGGGAGGATTTCCGTGTTCCTTTGTAGTCCTCATGTGTTAGGATTCAGTGTCAAAAATCTTACTCATCTTCAAGTAGCCAGAGGAAGGAAAACACCTACTATCTGACGAGCACTTCTTATTATCCAAATACTTAGAATTGTTTTGGAAAAAGTGGAAAAGCTAGATGTTTGAAGGGCTTTATTTTATTCTTGTTTGAATGTTTGCTGTGAGCTAGACAAAGAACAGCAGAGCTAACTAAAAGTGAAAGGATTAAAAATTATTTCAACACATGTTGCTCCAGTGTTATTATATTCAGGGCCAATTTTAGGTTTTTAAAGTGAGCAATATGAAGAGCAGTTTATGTGCAAAACTGATATTTGCCCCCCTTCACAAAGCCTCTAAGCTGCAAAATTGAACATTTCTATGAAAATCACATTTTTCAGCATAGTGATGCCATTATGAAGGACAGGGCAATTGAGTGCACTGAAAAAAGTTGGTATGTTCTACTGACACCGCACTGAGAGGCCAAGTTGATCGAATTTTTTTACCCCAAAATTTAGCACCTTCTTTCTATAGACCTAGAGAAATCTTCTATCACAAGGAGGTTTAAAAAGGCACAAGTCACTACACATATCTTCATGTGAACTAGTGTACATTTTGGTAAGAAATCCTTTTGCCCTGTCTTCATCTTCCTATTTTTAAACTACTTTTTAAAGGTATGATTGACATTTAAGAAGCTATAAATATTTAATGTATACATCTTGATGAGTTTGGTAATATGCATACATCTGTGAAACTATTCTGCCACCAAGGTCATACACATTTATCCCCTCCCTAAGATTTTATTGACCCCTTTATTATTATTATTACTATTATTATTTGTGTGTGATAAGAACAGTTAACATATGATCTACCCTCTTAGCAAATTTTAAGTATACAATACACTATTGCTAACTATAGACAGGCACTACGCTGTCTAATAAATATTCACAACTTACTTACCTTGCATAACAAAAAGTTTGTTATCTGTTGACCATCACCTCCTCGTTTTCCCCTGTCGTCAGCCTGAGAAACCACCATTCTATTCTCTGCTTCTGTAAGTTTGACTATTTTGGATTCCACATATAAGTGCATGATTATATAGTATTTCTCTTTCTTTTTTATTCTCTTTCTATATCTGGATTATTTGGCTTAACATAATGCCCTCTAGGTCCATCCATGTTGTCACAAATGACAGTATTTCCTTCTTTATTAAGACTGAATAATATTCCACATAAAGTGTGTATCACAATTTCCAACAATCTTACTTCTGGATATATATCTAAAGAAATCAATATCAAATTTCAAAGAGATATCTACATTCTTATGTTTATTGTAACATTAGTCATAATAGCTGAGTTATGAAAACAGTCTCTACCTCTTATTCTAGACCAAAGACTACCTCAAGTGAAGTTAGCAGCTCTGAACACCTGGACAGAAAAAAAGAATCTAACCACAAAATAATTTTTCAAAAATTGTTTTGAATCAGTTAATTTGACCTCATACAGTGTAATCTCATTGGATGTTCACTTTCTCCTCTTTTATAGGAGTCAGAGGCACAATGTCTCTCCTCTTCTTTTATCTTCATTCAACTTAACTCCAATGACTTTAATGCTCTGACTCAGAGTAGAAAGTGCTAATGCATTCAGCAGACACTTACTGTAGAACTACTAAGTACATGGCACCATATGGAGAAAGAGGATGGAGAGTCTAATTTTTGGAAGTTTCTCCTCTCTTAATACCTATATGCATATTTTGTACGTAACACAAAATCTGACCCTTAGTCATATGATACATTATCATGTTAATAGTTCTATTAAAGTTATAAAATAACTAAATAATATATTTAATAACGGCTGGTGTAAGGTGTGGTACTTTTTATTTTAATTTACCAGAAGGTTAGCACAAAAGGTAAGATTTGGGAAAAAAAGTTGTAATTATATTCTGCTCAATTATCACACCATGTTTATAAACATCTTTAAAACACACACACACACATGCTGTGTGTATATATAAAATATATTTTTATATATTCATAAATATATATTTATATATCATATAATTATATATACATATATATTTAAAAATATATAAAATGTATATTTTTAGGGGAACTTCCACTTGTAGAAAACTTGTGTTAAGAATGCCAGCAGTACCTCCAGTCCAGGACTTCTGGAATATAACTTGATTTTATTCCTGTCTGTTTTTTCTTCCTTTTTTGGTTTTCTTCCTCACAAACCTTTGCTAGTATCCCAAATAACATCAAGAGTGTGTCTGCTTTGCTTTTATTCATTAATGTAATACAATACAGGTTTGTAAGAGCTTTTATAATAGAAAACACTGTTATATATTGAAGACTGAGCTATAAATGTATTTGCAGGTGGCACACACGTATTATACTATATCACATACTGAATTAAGTCATATCATTTTATTTGGAAGTAAGAAAGTAGCAGGGACAAACCAAAGATAAAAGAAGAAAAATCAAGAAGTCATGAGGAAGAGGCTGGGATTATGTTAATAAAATCTGTGTCACTGTCAAAAACTGTGAGCTGATTTGAGAGGTAATTTAGGCAATAAATATTGTTGAGGGAAGGCACATGAATTGAGGCTAGATCTTCAACCTTGATAGTTTTCTGGTCGAATAGTTTAGGGTTCCTTAGGGTTATTGTGGTCATTTATAAACTTGGTGGAAATCTGGAAAGATACGACTTTGAAGTACCAGTGATGTGAAGGATTGGGTTTGTGGGGGCAGTCAATGGGCACAGAGGGACTGGCAGGAACCCAGCTGACCCGGGTAACATCTCAGATCCCTGAAAGATCAGGACTACTTAAATTATAAGTTGAATTCAATCCATTTGTCACATCTATTATCAAAATTTCTGTGGGAAGTAAAAAGATGACTCTCAATTTTTCTATAGGAGAATAAACATTTAGTTGGTTGAAGTAGTAGAAACAAACAACCATTTATTATTCCTGTGACAAACAATGTGAGAGTCCCCATTAGTTTCTCTTTTCAGCATCTATTAGCTAATCAAATCTTTGTACACAAGGCTTTAAATATCCAGTACTATAAGCATTGTATTATACTTGACCCTGAACAAATACATGGCAAGTAGATATTCTCCGTGTCACCTTGGAGGCAATGTGATATAATGGCATCATCTCTGACCTAGCCATAATGAACAGCAGGTTTCTCTTGTAGCCTTCTGACCTTCTTTTGATTTTGACTAATATCTGTCGGCTCCAGGCCCACAGAAGCAGTTTTTGACTCAACTCATTTGCCAACTTATTTACCATTGATCCAGTAATTCCATATACAAAATCAGATCCCAATGATAAGCCTGTATTTTCCCATCATATTAATACAAATATTTGAGTGTTTTAAAATTAATTTAGTTATATGTAAAAAGACTGTTTCCTATAATATAGGATACTTAGCAGCTATTATGAATAAACAACTTCCAATTTCTTTTAAAATGTATATATACACACACATATATAGTAGTTATATTTAAACTTGCTGTACATATATAATGTATGTATACCTGAGGTACTTGTATATGTGATTTTAGATTTTAGAATGTGTAAAATATTTGTGGTTAGGAACAGAGAACGATCAAGCAGCAGAGAGCTTGGAATAAAATATGAATTTCTCACAATTACTTTCACCTGCTGAAGCTCCATTCGTCTAGCAAAATTCAGCTACCCTTTTATCAATATTCTGAAATTTTTCAGTCACACAACCCATAGCTTTTCTTATTTTTATGAATTTCTGAACATTATAGTACATCTCTCAGATGTGCTTTATAGGGATTTTGCACAATATTATAGCTATTTTGATATTATTTTGTCTTCTCCTACTACCTTTAACTATTTTAATAACAGAATCCAGTGTTCAGTTTTCTTTACATTTCTCATGGCTCCTTTCTTAAACTTGGTGTGGTAGAGATTGCTCACGGTCCATTTGGAAAAAATCAGCTTTTCTCCCTTCCATAGTAATAGAGGTGAAGCTGGAACATGGGTAGCTTTATCTGAGGCTATGTTTGTTCCTGTGATGAAACTAACATCAATGGAATATGAGCAGATATGACATGTGCAATTTTGAATTCATTTAAGATGATTTTTCTGGCTTTGAACTTCCTATATTTCTCCTCTGTGCTAATGGGTATGCCAATGACAATAGTGATTTTGGAGTCTGCATGTTGAAGACAGAAGAATCTCTATCAGCGTGGATCCATGGTTTAGAGCCAGTGACATCCTGCAATTCTCACCTTGGACTGTTATGTGAAGAAAAAGTTACCTTTGCTTTTTAATTTCCTAAATCACTGATTCTGGAGTACTTTTTGTTACAGAAGTTTCATTAACACTACAAAAATTGATGTGTAATAAATATTTGTTCAAATGAATAGATAGATGCTTGCATGAATGGATTCATGAACTAAAGGAATTTGAGCCTAAGCACTTGGATGGTGCCTAAAGACGCAAAATAGAAATGGTACTATGACTCTGGTTTCTCAAAAAAGTTTAAAGAAGAGACAAATAGATTCATTACTAAATTGGAAGGATGCAGTAGACTTCTTAAAATGAAGGAAAGAAAATATTCCATGTGGGGAAAACAAAGAGAGATCAGACTATTACTGTATCTATATAGAAAGCAGTAGATATAAGAGACTCCATATTGTTCTGTATTTAAGATGCTGTTAATCTGTGACCCTACCCCCAACCTTGTCCTTGCAAGAGACATGTGCTGTGGTGACTCAAGGTTTAACAGATTTTGGGCTGTGCAGGGTGTGCTTTGTTAAACAAGTGCCTGAAGGCAGTATATTTGTGAAAAGTCATCACTATTCTCTTAATCTCAAGTACCCAGGGATACATACACTGCTAAAGGTCGCAGGGACCTCTGCCTAGGAAAGCTAGGTATTGTCCAAGGTTTCTCCCCATGTGAAAGTCTGAAATATGGTCTCGTGGGAAGCGAAAGACCTAATCCATCCCGCAGCCTGGCACTCGTGAAGGGTCTGTGCTGAGGGGGATTAATATAAGAGGAAAGAAGGCCTCTTGGCAGTTGAGATAGAAAAAAGTACCTGTCTCTTGCCCATCCCTGGGCAATGGAACATCTCGGTGTAAAACCTGATTGTATGTTCTATTCACTAAGATGGGAGAAAACCGCCTTAGGGTGAAAGGTGGGACTTGCTAGCGGCAATGCTGCTCTTTATGCACTAATAAGGTTTATGGAGATGTTTAAATATGCATATCAAGGCACAGTACTTTTCCTTAAACTTATTCATGTCACAGAGATCTTTATTCATATGTCTTACTGCTGACCTTCTCCCTAAGATGATCCTATTATCCTGCCACTTCCCTTTTTCTAAGATGGTAAAGATAATGATCAATAAACCCTGAGGGAACTCAGAGACCAGTGCCAGCGTGGGTCCTCTGTGTGCTGAGCGCTGGTCCCCTGGGCCCACTTTTTCTTTCTCTATACTTTGTCTCTGTGTCTCATTTCTTTTCTCAAGTCTCTCGTTCCACCTAACAAGAAACGCCCACAGGTGCGCAGGGGCAGGCCACCCCTTCAATTCCGTGCTAGCAGTGACTAGCTTGATAAAGAAGAAACTAATCTATAGTCATTGAATTCTCTAAAATATTCTTTTTTATTACATAAGTAAACCACCCATCATTACAACAGAAATACCCTGAAATTTCTCACAGATCAACGTAAGGTCATCGTTTTTGCATTAAAAGCTATGAATAAAGTTTGAGGCTAATAATAGGTTCACAATAACCATATAACATTGTTGAATAAATAATGAGCCAGGGTGATCATGTTAGGAAAAACTAACATTTAGAGTGTTAGAATAAAATAAAAAAAGAGAACTAATGTCATCTTTGGATCAATAAATTTTCACTGAATAAGTTTTGTTTATGCTATCAACTAGAAGAAAATTTAGGTAGGCGAAAAGATGAAAGAACTTTTTAGAGATGATGTAATAAATCCATGAATTAGAAAAGATGAAATGGCTAAGCTGGAAGGGAAGACAAGCGTGGCTAGTAGGCACCAAAGAATAGCAGGAAATCAAAATGGCAAGATTGGTGAAGTCCAGTACAAGATCATTTAACTAGAATACATAGTAAACACTGCATTTTACATTGCAAACTCAGACCCCTGCATAAACTCACTCACACATACAAACTCTCTCTCTCTCTCACACACACACAGACATTTTCTGAAATAATGGTCTTAAATATGGATGATATCCTTTGGAATGTTCTCTTCTTTCTCTTCTATTTCTTATAAAATATTATATCAAGGGTACTAATAGGCTGCTCTCCACACATTTCAAATACTTATTTAATTTATGATAAGTATCTTTAATTTCATTCTAAGCAATGGAGATTAACTGAAGGTTTTAATGAGGGGGTGGAAGGAAGTTTGGCAGAATCAGATTTTGTTTAAAACAGTGTCTGTACCTTCGTTGTCAGAATGGATTGGATGGAGTCAAAATAGACTCAAAGAGACCAATTTCTCATATTTTGACAAGAAATGACGGTGGCCTCTAACAAGATGAAAGCATAGAGGATATCATATATGATGTGAATATATAAGTGAGATAAAGAGGCAATTCTGAAGAGAATTAAGCTTCTAGTTTATGTTTCAAATATATCTTTAAAGTACCTTTCTGAACCACTTGCATGGAGACAATAATCCACTTATGCATGAGTTAATTTATTCATTGATACATTCATTCTTTATTTCAACAAACGGTCAATGCCTGTAAGAAATTCAAAACTGGGAGTGTAAATAAACACTGAAACACTTTCTTGTAAATACAGCATGACATGTTGGAGAAAAGAGATTTGATGAAATTAGATCCCAAAGGATAAAAAAGGCTACTTTTTTAAAAAAGTTGGTATGGATGACATGGAGTCTTTCTTTGTAATCCCTCCATTTCATTCGTATGAATATCAAAATTTAAGAAGCATAACAGGAAGTGAGTCAATTAAGGTATCAATTAAGGAGATAAAGAGAGAACAAAAGCAACATGGCATCACAGCTCCAAAGGGAAAAGTTTAAGGAAATGAGAATACTAGGTGAAGACTTACTCTAGAATATTAAGTAGATTACACACAACCTATGTCATGGAATCTCGTTCTCAGAAGAAACTTGAAAATACTCTCTTCCTCCCTTGAACATGTGGCTACCTACCTAGAAAACAAATATCCAATCTTCTAACCTCATCCATGGCACATGCCTTGGATGCTGTTTTTATTTGTTTGTTTTTGTTTTTGTTTTTGTTTTAGCTTTTCGATTTCTTTTTCCAGCCTGTTGTATTCCTGCATCAGTCTCACTTCCAGTCTTTTGACTTTGGTTTCATTTTCAGCTTTATCTGTACTCTGTGAACCTGATCATTGATTTTCCTTCTCAGATTTGAGTCACAGATGGTTCCCAAGCACATATTTCATTCATTGTCTTGCTTGTATTCTTCCTACCTTGCAAGATAACAGTTCTACTTGGTCACGCAGCAGTACCTGAAATCGTGCTTTAACATGACCTGCCTTAAGAGGAGAAGAAGGACAAAGGGACATGATCTTCAGTGTCTGACACACTGTATGTTACCACAGCAGAACAGCTACCACAGGTGCACTCACAGATCCTCATGACTTCCACAGAGGTGAGGGAGGGAACGGTTGAAGTAATGGGGTGGGTGGAGTCAAGAAGTATGGGTTATAATGAATTCAAGAATGGTATACCCCCTAGAACATTATGGAATGGGGAAAGAGACAATTCTGTACATCTTTTGTAGTAAAAATTGAATTTCTGAAATTCTGCCTTCTTTATGCAGTTATGTTTTCCATTGTTTCATTCTGCCATACTCAACACAATTTGTCTCTGACTCAGGTAGACGTCACAGTCTTTTTAGTGCCACTGATATGTACTTCTTTGTTTTGCGCTTTGGGAGGATGCTCTCTGCCCTCCTCTTTAGCCAACAAGGTCTTCTAGGTCCTGTTCAACCTTCACACTTCAGGAAACCACCTACAATGTTTTGCACCATCATTTCTCAGAATAAATGCAGTACCTTCAGCATGACACAGTATTTCTTCACAAAATGTGAACAGCATCATCATTTTTACTAATAATTTAATGTTTGCACATATTTTATTCCTCAAGTTTGTTAGTGATCTGGGGCAAAGTTGACATATATTGTGACATATAAATGTACATGTGTATATGTGTATGTATGTATACATCTTACATCTTATACATCATATATACACATACACATATGTGTATATAGAAATATATTTCCCATATTAAATAAATAAATAGATACAATGTTTAATAGATTTTTTTACAGATAAACAATATGTTGTTAAAATTCAAATGCCTTATGGATTCTCAGAAAACTTTAATTGTAGAACTGGGTCTAAAGCTTCAATTTCCTATCTTCCTCCAGAATGTTTAGGACACAGTTGAACATGTGATATACTCAAGATGTAACGGTGGAATTGAATTTAATACATCCAAAATATAAATTAGGGTTTTTTCCTCATGGCTTGGATATGACTTGGACATCTAGCCATAACACCATGGAGGAAAAACCAAATGATTTGGGAGGCAGGCATTAACCTTTGGGAGGGGAGTTGTCCCCTGAACCTCTGCCTATCTCCCTTGCCCTAAGGTTGTCATGCATGTGGCTTTAGCCCCTTTTATGCTTTTTTGTTTTTATCTCCTTTCTGTTTCTCTGCTGTCACTCTCAGCAGGTAGCCTCACTTCCCTCACTCCCATTGCTTTATGGATTATTGATTCATTTTCTTGAAAAGCAGTAACACTGCTCCTTTCATTATTTATTAATATTATTGTTACAAATAATGTTATTATTTGACTTGCTCTCAGGGAGATTTCAAGTTCTGAAATCATTGCACATGAGTTTCTGTGTGCATATTCTACTTGCCAGAATAATCCATATGCCTCCTTTTCTGAAAATTCCCACTAGGAATGTTGGAAACCTTACAAACTTTGATTGAGCTGCCCCAGGTCAAATTGAACATCTGGGAAAGAACTTCTGCATCAGCTGCAGTTGTGCATCCTTAAATACCCTAGTGGCCACGTTCTAGGAGGAGCATTGGTTTGGGGTTACATTTTGTGCAAATGTATGGATATATTTAAACATTTCATTATATGGTCCAATTAAACTGTGTCTACATGGGCACATAATAAAGTAAAAATGTGGCAATTATCTGGTTCATTTCATCAAAGTCAACAGCCAAAGGCACATATCTAATCTGGCAAAAAAAAGGTTTTGTAAGGGAGAATGGGGGAGAGTAAAAATAATATGAATTTGGTAATTATATTATTTGCATGTACAGAAATGGATTCTAATTTTTTGTTACTATTTCAAAATGAAATATTAGATCTTGTTAGGTACAGTGAATTTTAATGATCTCTACCACAGTGCCACATGTTTCAAACAAATAAAATGCAACCTATACATTCTGTTCTTATCACTCAAGTTCTCTTCTATTATCCTGGGCATATAAATCCAGACTGAGGAAAAAATAGCCATCTGAAAAGTAAACTCAGTCTTGTCCAAATTTTATATAAATGACAGTTTTGGGTACCCTCTGCAAGTTGTTTTGGTCTAATTCTTTAGTTATTAGTACCAGGAAATAGAAAAGAAAGAAAGAGAGAGACAGAGAAAGAAGTAGAAAAATAGATGGTGTTCATGGTATTCTTATTGGCACCATCTAAAGTCATTTGCATAATCGCTCACTCAGTGTCCTTCTTTCTCATTATTTTATCTCAATTTCCCCTTTCTATTACTTGGCTGTTAAGTCCTATTAAGCTTTTCTTCCTTTCCTGAAAAAAAAAAAAAAAGTATCTGTCTTTAGGCTCAGAATTCCATATAGGCAGCTGGAATAGCCACTGAAAACCATAAAATAAAGAATACTGTGGACACTGAGAAGGTTGAAATAATTACACGTCCTGTTTCAAGGGTTCCCTATCCTATACCTGAAGTTAAGAGGTAGAGATGAATAACCAATATAGATATTCAGAATCAGTGACTTTGTATTTAAATATGACACACTTGTTCTTCCTGTCTATTCATTTTCTTTTTTTAAGCAATGTGTATGTGGAAATATACTGATCTTGTTCTAAATTAACAATGCAACTATAAATCTTTCTGCTGCATAGGCATTGCCTCTGTGTCAGGAAGGATTGATTTACGAAGAACCAAGTAAAATGCAATCTTCACAGCTCAAGAGAAGAGGGATATGATTATCATTTTCAAACATTTGAAAGGATTAAAGACTGGTGATGGGTGAATCTCAGAGGGCCAGAGTTGGATGCTTACCCAGAAAACTTTGGAATCACATCTCAGAGTCTGCAGAAATTGGTGGAAATCTATTGAGAATGTGCTTATGACATTTTCTCTACTATTTGCTTCCAGGCAGCCTGGAAGCCCCTGCCTTAAGGTCTTGGCACTGAAGCATTAATACTGTTTCTCCCAGGGAGAAGAAGGGGGCTTAATAATTATAAGTGGAGGTGGCCTGCAGCAAAATTGTAGAATGGGTGAAGTTTCCTTTGGCAACTTTCCACCTACACTCCTTAGCTATTCTAAAATCCACCAAGTTCTTAGCTTGTAAGGGGCTTTGATTAATACACCTTCCAACTACATTTGCATTTTAATGGGAGACTCTTGGGAGATACCAAGTAACAAAAGAGTCAAAGAAATAAAGTTCAAATGGTATACAGTATTAGGTAGCAGTAAGTATTGGGATTTTTTTATCCAAGGGAGACTTTTCCAATGTTCTTCTTCACTTTTCTGCTGTCTCTTTTGTTTTCTATATTGGTCTGGACCACAATTTCTTTCCAGTCACACCTAGGCATACTGGATACTCTCACTTTCTTAAAACTGATGTAATCTCTTGTCAGGAATCTTTCCTCCTGGTCTTCCCCCTCCTACAATGCTCTTTCTTGTAATTCTATGTCTAGGAGTTCAGAGTTGATGGCACTTCCTCTTGGAAGTCATCCCGGAGCCCCCAAGCCTAGGGAAGGGTAAAGGGTCATTGCAGTGGGATCTATAGTAATTTCTCTTATCTTTCGCACTCATAGAGCTGCTGTAAACCTGCATTTTAATTACCTCTTAACTTCTTATTTGTCCTGAACGCTCACTGAAAGTAGGAATAATGTCCCTTCACCTTCATACTGTTGTCCTCCCAGGGCCATTATAGTATTGGACATAATGTAGGTTACTCAGCATTTGTTGTCTATATTAAGAAAAAAAAAACAACTGCCTATTTTACCTCTACTCAATGCTTTTATAGTTTATGGGTCCTTTACATACTCTGAAGCAGCACCCATGATTTGAGATAAAAGCATGTTTTAGCTGAAATATCATCTTTGTGTCTCCTAAATGATAATCTTTCTAAGCAATGAAGACAGAAGAAATTTGAGTGAGGTGGGATGAAAGTACACATAAAAAGCTACTTGGGAGGCTGAGGCAGGAGAATGGCGTGAACCCGAGAGACGGAGCTTGCAGTGAGCCGAGATCACGCCACTGCACTCCAGTCTGGGTGACAGAGCAAGACTCTGTCTCAAAAAAATAAAATAAATAAATAAATAAATAAATAAATAAATAAATAAATAAATAAAATAAATAATTTTGGATAATTCTAAAAAAAAGTCTTGCTCATGGAAATTAGGTTTTAAATGAGTGTTTTCACTGAAGTGGGGGTGGAGTACGTCAATTCCTTTGGAAAATTATAGACTTGACTGGCCAAGACACTAGAGAGTTATTATCATTCAGATAATAACTCTGCAACAGAACACCCAGAGTCCTATGTCCAACATTGGAAATTGAAAATTCAGTGACTTAAATTTCTTTTCCATATTTTGAAAATGGTCACTCTAACTCATTTTTGCTATCTTTGCCTAAGGTGTAGTCAGACAATAGTATTGTCCAACACATGCCAGATAACCACAGAATCTCCCAACATTTCTTGAAATTTTAATATGCTGTGAAAGATAAAAAAGAATTACAATGATATACACAAAATCAATGCACAAAAGTCAGTAGCATGTCTATATACCAATAAAATCCATGTTGAGAGTCAAATTGAGAATGCAATTTCATTTACAATAGCCACACAAAAAATAAAATACCTAGGAATACATTTAACAAAAGAGGTGAAAGAGCTCTATAAGGTGAACTACAATATTGTTGAAAGAAATCATAGATTACACAGACAAATGAAAAAATATTCCATGCTCATGGATTGGAAGAATCAACATCATTAAAATGTCCATACGGTCCAAAGCAATCTATTGATTCAATGCTATTCTTATGAAGCTACTACTGTCTTTTTTCACAGAAAGAGGAAAAAACTATTCAAAAATTCTTATGGAATCAATAAAAGAGTCTAAATAGTCAAAGAAATCACAAACAAAAAGAACATAGCCAGAAGCATAACGCTACCTGACTTTAAACTATACTATAAGACTACATTAAACAAGGTGATATGGTGCTGGTACAAAGACAGACATATAGACCGACGGAACAGAATAGAGAATCCAGAAGTAAAGCTGCACACCTTCAGCCATCTGATCTTCAACAAAGTTGACAAAAATTGGCAATGCAGAAAGGATTCCCTATTCAATAAATGGTGCTGGGATGGCTAGCCATATGCAGAAGAATGAAACTGGACTCCTACCTTTCACCATATACAAAAATTAGCTCAAGACATATTACATACTTAAAAGTAAGACCTTAAACTATAAGAATCCTAGAAGAAAACCTAGGAAACACCATTCTGAACATAGGACTTTGGAAATAATTTTTGACTAAGTCCTTGAAAGCAATTGGAGCAGTAAGAAAAACTGACAAGTGCAACCTAATTAAACTAAAGAGTTTCTGCACAGCAAAAGGAGCCGTAAACAGAGTAAACAGACAATCTACAGAATGGGACAAAATATTGGCAACCTATGCATCCTACAAAATTATAATATCTAGAATCTATAAAGAATTTAAACGATTGAACAAGCAAAATACAAATAACTCCATTTAAAAATGGACAAAATACTAAAAGACTCTTCTCAAAAGAAGACATACAAGTGGCCAAGAAATATATGGAAAAATGCTCCATACTGCAAATCATCAGAGAAATGCAAACCATAACCACAATGAGATAACCATCTCATAACAGTGATAATGGCTATTATTAAAAAGTCAAAAAACAACAGATGCTGGTGAGGCTGCAGAGAAAATGGACCACTTATGCACAGTTGGTGGGGATATAAATTAGTTTAGAAATTTCTCAAAGAAAACAGAGCTACCATTAAACTCAGCCCATTACCAGATGTATTTCAAAAATATATATATATATATCATTCTACCAAAAAGATATGCACTGGTATGTTTATTGCATCACTATTCACAATAGCAAAGACATGGAATCAGCCTAGGTTCCCACCAACAGTGAATTGGATAAGGAAAATGTGGTACATATACCATGGAATACTACACAGCCATAAAAAAGAACAAAATCATGTTCTATGTAGCAACATGGATACAGCCCAAGGTCATTATCCTAAGCAAATTAACGCAGGAACAGAAAACCAAATACTGAAGGTTCTCACTTATAAATAGGGGCTAAACATTGGGTACTCAGAGACATAAAGATGACAACAATAAACATTAGGGACTACTAGAGGGAGGACAGGGGACAGAGGTGGAAAAACTAGCTGTTGGGTACTATGCTCAGTACCTGAGTGAAGGGATCAGTCATACCCCAAGCCTCAGCATTAAGCTATATACCCAGGTAACAAACCTGTTCATGTATCCCCTGAATCTGAAATAAAAGTTGAAATTATGAAATGAAAACATAAAATGCTCTTCAATAAGAAGAAAAAAATGATATACAACAAGTCCAATTTTTTTTAAAGGAAGCTGCGATTTGTGATAAAATGACACTCTTCTCGGAGGCCAGTATCCTAACATAAACTCTAAATAATTTATCTTTTTGAGATTTTATTTAATAGGTCTGAAGTAAAATTCATTTATAAAATAAGAATATTAATGCCTACTTCTTAGAGTTAGTGAGAGGATTAGAATAAATGATTGTAATGTGCTTGGTATTTGTACACATATTTAGTGTTCTTGTGCTAGTAGATATTGTTTTATAATTCTTGTGATTTCATACATTTTAGTATACTGATAAAGGACCCCTTCCCTTGTTATTTCAAGGGCTGCATTTATCCAATCTAGCTATATTTGGGGGAGTTTGTGGAACAGAAAAGAAAAAAAATCACACTTATTCTGCAGAAATAAATAAAAGATCTACTTTGCCCCTGCTTGGTACTGCACGATGCTGGGAAAAAACAAAACAAAACAAAAGAAAACAAAACAAAAAAACACCTTTAAGAAATACGGGAGCTCATGAGAGAGAGAGAGAGAGACAAATAAGTGTTCTGTTCTACAAAAATGGTAAAACCTTCCAAGTTGCTAATACTTCTGAAGGTGAGGGAGGCAGGATACTAGAGTTAGAATATCCATGAGTTTCATTAGATTAGAAGAAGGAATAAAGGCATTTAACTCACATATTGTCATTGTACAGGCAAGAGATTGTTTCACATTTGGAGAAGTGTGTGAAAAAGGCTAAGGAAAGCAGCAGAGAATAATATTTCTATATTCTATGAATAGTAAAGAAAAAAGTGCTTCTGGAAACCATACTTGCCCTCCAGGGGAGAAGCACAATTGCTCTTCAGGAGAGGTGAAACAGTGGGCAAATTCATCATTAAAGTAAAATATTTCAAGACCATTCTCAAAAATTGAAAAGTCATTCAGCCTCCTGCTACCAAAAAAGAAAATGTACGGAAATATTGAGTAGCACAGTTAATATTCACCAATTGACATGTACAAAAGTGTCAACTCATGAGTAGTGAATATGAATTTTTCTTGCACACACATTGAGAAGTTATAAAAATTAATGTATATGAATAGATAAACTGTCTCATCAAATTTCAAAAATGTGTTATTTTATAGACCTATTATTGTTTCTTACTACAGTACAGAAAGAAGAGGCAACAGTTAAATTATAATTAAAATCTCAATAAGTTTGAATTTTTAAAATAAATTTGAAAACATTTTGGGTTTAAAAAGAAATCATAATAAAATGCTTAAATTTAAAAGATTAAATATACAACATAACTTATGAAATGCAGTTAATATTTTTACTATGAAGGACATTCAGCTTTAATTATTATATTAGAGCTACAGAAAAGCTGAAAATTAATGTACTAAACATTCTACTTAAGAAAACTAAGGAAGGAAGGAATAATAATTAAGGAAGGCATTAATAAAGAGATACTTAAAATGCAGGAAAAATATAATAACATTGAAAACAAAAATAGGAAATAGAGGTTCAAAAACCCCAAATTTATTATACAACTAACCATATATATGAAACTTTAATGAAATTAATGGAGAAAAAAGAAAGGGCAATGATAAAAATATGAGAAAAGTAATAGAATAATGCAGAACTACAGATAGAGCCAATATTTAAAAAGATAAAAAATGTTCAGTATAATTACATGTCACAAAATTTAAATATTTAGGCTAATAGGAACATTTGTAGAAAAATATAATTTACCTAATAGAATCAAGAAGAAATAGAAACCCTAGTCTTATATTGTTTAAATAACTTGAACCAGTAGTTTAAAATCTTCTCAGAAATAAAACATTAGCTTCAGACAATTTCATAGAAGAAATCAAATAAACTATTTTTTTTGAGATGGAGTCCCGCTTTGTCATGTTCATAAAATTCAACATTATTTGAATATAATTCTTAAACTCAGAATGAGAACAATTCTTTATTCTGATAAACTATATCTATTTTTAAGAAAAAAAAATTTCTTAATGGGAAAATGTTTTCAGTGTGCCCATTAACACTGTTTGTGTTCAATATTTACCTCTGTTTATTTGTTTGTTTTGTTCTGTTTTTGTTTGTGTTTTCTCGCCATTCTTTGATTTTCATCATTTCCATGTCATTATAATCTGGTGATATCCATGTTTTCTAGAAGAAATGGTATCTTCACAGTGTTATTAAACCTTCTTCATTAAATTTGTTGTTTATATTTATATTAAGTTAGCAGATAAAACTAGAAGCTAGATCTATTGCTTGAGAAAATCAACTACCTTTGCCACTATCTTATTATTTCAAAAACTAGTCTCCAACTTTTACCTGAAATGTCATTTTTTTTTTTACCTCAGGCTAAGCGTGAAGCCTTCTGGAATCTAAATACTAGTTATTAAATACACTGTTAGCTTTAAGTTTTATATTTGCTCAACTTTTCATCACAGCACTTACATCTATTAAATAGTCAATAAAAACAATTTTTCCTTGTGTTAGGGTATTTATTAGTTTTTAATATAATGTATTTGATATATTTTCTTCTTCATCCATTTTATATGTATTTAAACATATAGATTTATACACACACACACACACACCCCTGATGGTAATGTAGTAGATTTGTATTGATTCAGTACAGCTACACTAAACTGTATTTTCCAGATTTTCCTTTCCCTGAATAATTCTGAAATAGCATGAGCTCAAAACAACATTTTGTTATTTGGAAGGTAAAAAGTAAAGCTGAAATTTTAAGTTTGGAAATTAAGTGCAGAGATACCAGGGGCTGTTGTAGCTCACACACACATTGTCCCTCATTAATGATGGGCTCATCTTGTGTGCAGGGCATGGGGACAACAGCTGGGTCTGCAGTTCCTTTAACTCCCACTGGCTCCTCTTTAGCTTTTCCAACTTCTGGACCATATGTGTGTTTGGCTCCATGAAGAAGGATACCAGATTTTCCATAAGTTCCTTCACCTCACTGAAGTTTGAGGCCTGAAAGTGGTGAAAGATAAACATGGGTTCCAATCCGTCCTCTGGGTTCTGGTTCATCCGTTTAGTTTCCAGTTTTTCCTCGCCTTCCTTCACTTTACTATCATCTCTTCCTGACTGCCTTCTCTGATTATGTCAGGCTTGGATGCAAACAAAACAGCCTTGTATCAGTTATTGAAATTGAATACAGTCAAGTCCCTATTAAATCTCCCTCTCTCTTTACATATGTATGTTATTCATAGTGGTTCTGTTTTCCTGATCAAATCCTGACTGATGCATATGGGGAATATTCTGCATTTTTGCTGTAAACCAACAAATGGTCAAAAACCTCATGTCACAATTCTAGTAAACACCCTGGTCTCAACGCTCCTCTAATGCTATGGCCATCAATAACTAATGTTCTTATTTTTTAATCATTTATCTTGGCCCAAGAAGTAACATCCTTTCCCTCGATGGTTCCTAGGTGATTTCTACTACTATGAATAGCTGATACACATTCAAATAAGTTCAAGTTTACTAAGATAGAAAATGGCACAATAATGCATGTCTTACTGCACAAGGCTGTTATGAGAGAAATCAAGACAATTTATTAAGAAAAATTATAAATGTATAATAATATATAAATTAAAAATATATGTTTTATTTTCAGTAAGTGAAGTTTCCTGGCTCTTAAAGCACTGAATTAAGCTTTTGAGAATTGTGAGAATGTTCTCTAAATCTTGAGATTTATTGAACTTGGGAAGAAAAGAAAAAGCTTCAATTGGCTGTTCATTGCCATTGATTTATTGAATCATATTTAGAAATTGAGTCGAGTTGATTTGAAATGTGTGTCTAATTGCTGGTGGGAGGAAGAGAGGCATGGGTCTTAGTGGGGAAGCTAAAATGAATCGCAGGAAAAAATGTACCACCATCCACATATAGACCCAAATTATATGTATTTAGGGCCTGAACCAATGACACTTTGCCTGCCTCCAGGTGGTATGACTACTGCTTCAACTCCACTGATTGTAATTGCAACTAAAAGATTCTTGTTGCACAGAGGAGAAATGCTGAAAGGCGGTTGGGAGAGTGTTGATTAAATCACATCCTTGGTTCTACTCTTTTTTTCATAGCTTTTCTCTCCCAGTCATTTTCACCTTGGCTTGTACTTACAAAGCTAGAGTGATAATAATTTAATATGCATATCCAGTTCATTTTATACTAAGGGATCTTAAAGTAGCAGCTTTAAGCTACAACTACAACTGGACTGTAATAGTTAATCTTTAATGGTTTGAAGCACAATCCAGAGTGAATCCTCTCATCTCCTTTTGAGTTGAGAATTACATATTATTGGCAAAGAATCCCTTTGCAATTTCCAGACTCTATCTGTTTACTTCTGTTCTACGTTTAAGAGAGATTTCCTAAGTATCCTTTTCAGGAATGAGCATGCATGTGAATTTTTAAAAAATAAATACAATATTATTAAGATACAGATGTTACAAGAAATTTTGAGAAATTAAATACATAGGCAATTCTAATATTATTCCATCCCATTTCATTTATCCTCCCATTTGGCAAGTATTTACTCTGCCCTTACAGTGTACCTGGTATTTATGTTTGAGGCTTGGGATAAGAATAATGATGGTAGAATCCTTTTGGTAAAGATCTCACATTCAGTTAGGAGGCAAAAGCAAACAAAATCTTGTAATACTGTCTAACATATTACATTGCAGTAGATGTAAGTCTAGGGTGCCATCAAAGTATACAGGAAGATATATGAACTCTTCCTTGTTGTGTCTGAGAAGTACCCAAGAGGAAGTAACTCTAGTGAATCAATGAAGGATAAATAGAATTTTCTGTCATGTTCTTAGCCTTAGCCCTTACAAAGTCCTCTTCCTAAACCTGAACCAGAGGAATTATGCACAGAAATACACAACAACAGTATCGGGCAATTTTCCAGGCTGTACATTTCATCTTCTACTTTGTCTCTGCCAAGAAAGATGGAACGATGAAAGAGCCTTCAACATAGAAGGAGGTGACAGTTGGGATTGGAGAATTACAACAGTGGAGGATCAAGGGTTGAAATAAAAAAAACTTCAGAATAGGAATTTGGGCTGCCAGAAAGAGGCTGTTTCAATGTGTAATTATATATAAAGTTGGTCTTCTCTAGGTCATGATTCACAAAATCTTAGAATTCATTCTGCAGTAAATAAGCTTTTGAATCTGGCATTTTAGATACAATGTACCAGTAGGAGATGGGCAGTGATTAGAGTGAGAAAACTGCGCACTCTGATCTTCAAACCCAACCTTACATCCTTAATCTAGAGCTTCAGGTTTCTAATTCCTAAAAGGAATATAGCAATTGCTGATTGCTTCACAGAATTTTTGTAAAAATTGAAACAGGAAAAGTTCCCTTGTCCCCCTCACAGGGCATGTGGTGGGGGTGTGGCTTGCTTCTTCAGTGCCTATCTGCTCAAACCTCTAGGGGAGAATACAGACAGGCAGGCTGTGGGGCTCCTTCCCCAGTCTGCCCGCCAGGGTCTCGGTTTTTTATAGGATGAGAGTGTGGCGGGCCAGGGTAGTCTTGGAAAATGCAACATTTGGGCGTGAAAGCTGGAGTGCCTGTCCTCACCTAGGTCCGTGGGGGTGGATCCCTAGCCAGGACCTCTCTTTCTCTACACAGCCCTTCTTTTCCCCACTTCCATATCATTTAAAGGGACCATGCTCTTCCCTTCCCAGCACTCCCGAATCAAAATTACATAAATGTACAGATATCTGAATATTTTATACATTATGAAGAATAAATTAAAATATGTTGCTATGTATTATTTTATCATTCAATTATTATTACAACTTTTAGAATGGGTAGGTTGTGATTTAACCTACAAGATCAGTAACTTTTCAGATCAAGCACTTTTATTCAAAATCGACTCCTTTTGCTCCAGGGCAAGAATAATCTTTAACTAACAACAATTAATGACTCCTTTAGGAGTTGCTCTCTAGCTTTATGAGGTATGTTGGAATACTGTATTAAGATTTTAAAAACTATATCAGTAAATACAAAAATAAAGAACATTATGAAAGTCAGCCATCAGAATATCACTTTTGATAACTGCAGCCAGTTTTGTTTTGAATGTAATTCTGATGCTTAGTATATGTTGCCTTGTATTTTTTTCTACTACTGTGCTTTAATCATCCCAGATTTTAGGCCCTTTAAGAGTAAAACTGTTGTCTATGTCACTGTATATACTACTTAGTTCTCCTTATTGATTTCTGCATATAGTAAGTGCCTGATAAAATTTTGTAGCTGTTACTAACGGTAATCATGGGTACATGGAAATTAGCAATCCCTGTTAAAGGAAATAATATACAAAGAAGTGTGAATTTTTTCACACACATTGTTTAGAGGAGGTACGTTTTGCTTCAGTCTAAACTCATGAAGGAAACTATAAAAACTTTCTTCTATTCTGCTGATAGATTTATGAAAACAAGTTGAACGCTGCTGATCAGTGGCATCTGTTAACTGACATTGACACTCTGATGTTCAGGGCAGCTGTCAAGAAATTTCACTTTCTTCTACTTTTCTTTTCAGAATTAATTAGTGCTATGAGACACTAAAATCCTCATTTACTTTCCAAGAAGTACTTGGAAGACAACTCTCCAGAGAATATTATGAGGGAAATCCACCCTTCCACAATCCATCTTCCTAGAGCCTTCTTCTTCTGGCCCCACTTGCAGCAATGGTATCAGTTCTTCTTGAATTTAGAATGAAGACAATGTTTTTGGAGTAAATAAAAAATGACATTGATAAAGCTAAACAAAGACAGTTAGTGATAATGATTGCAGCATGACCTTACAAAGCTTAAAACATGGACTAACCCATGTGATCGCCTATATGGCCCCAGATGTAGCTGCAGTTTTATAACTATATGGGGCCAGTCACAAAACAGGTAGAATGCCCATTTTGTTAAGGTTTGTAGCAACGAAAAAGAAATCAAATTACTTTTTATGATGAATTTGAAAAAAATAAGAGTGCTTTATAAATATAAACCGTCATCATGTCACAGAGAAAAGGATGAACTGGATACAGTCAAATGTCATTGCTATGTATACATATATGTGTGTGTGTATATATATATTTACTTTATATATATACACACTTTACATATATATATACTTTATATATATATAAAGTAAACATATGGGATATTACACATGTATTCCATGTTTTCATCCTTTCATTGGCGAGTCTCAAAATATTAGATTCAATGAGAGTTTGCAAACATAAGACCATTAGTCAATCCAGTATTCTGTCTCTAATAGGGCAAAAATGCCTGTGGGAGAGATGCTTATGGGAAAGAAAGAATTTATTTTCAAAACTTTGAACATTCCTAGTTTTCATTATTCCATTTTTTATAGACTTGCTTTGTGCTCACTAGGTTGCAGAACTCTAATCAGGGCCCTGTTTACACTTCTTGTACATTAAAAGCTATAAATAACAACTTCTATACATTTACTGCTTTTATTAAGATTTCATTTTTATTTTATTTTGCAATTGTAAGTTTCTAAAGATAGGAGCTTAACGGGAGACTGTGTTCCATTAAACAAACAACTTCAACATTGATTTTCAATTTTCTGATGCACAATGAGTAGAATGGACTAACTGTATCTTCCAGAGACTGTAATATTAGAAGCCACCACTCTGTAAATTCGAGTTTTTCGTTTGAGATATTCCATCAACCTTCGTGAGCAATCTTGAGTGTGTATTGGAACCTACTTAACTCTGAGAAAATTGTAAGGAAAACATTAGACAAGTAATGAAATACACCAGGGAGTTTTATATCTATTTCAACTTTGTCACCTGCAGAAGGCTCAACAAGTGTAGTGTCCTGCCCCAGGGAAATGATACTTAAATAATTTTATGGAGCATTGAGTAAGGTTTGCCAAAAATGGGGATAAAATAGAAGTGGTTTAGCACTTCAAAGAAGGAAAGTCTGTCAGAGGCAGGTGATATGGTTGGTTTGGCTCTGTGTCCCCACCCAAATCTCACCTTGAATTGTAATAATTCCTACATGTTAAGGTCAGGACTTGGTGGAAATAATGTAATCATTAGGGTGGTTTCCTCCATACTGTTCTCGTGATAGTGAGTGAGTTCTCCCCAGATCTGATGGTTTTATACAGGGCTTCCCCCTTCACTTGGCACTCATTCTCTCCTCTGCCACTCTGTGAAGAGGTGCCTTCCACCATGATTGTAAGTCTCCTGATGCTTCCACAGCTATGCAGAACTGTGAGTAAACCAAACATCTTTTTTTATAAAACACCCAGTCTCAGGTATGTCTTTATTAGCTGCATGAGAAGAGACTAATATAATAGGTCATCAGAAAACAGACAGGATTTGAATTTGATGCTGGGCTTGGCAGAGTGGGAAGTTCAGTGGGGAGTGAGCTTAGGGAAAGGGTACCTAAAGCTGAGTGCTGATTCTGCCTTCACTACTTTTAGGACTTAGAGCAAATATCTAATTTCAGTTTTCATTTCTTCATCTCTATGAGGAAAAGAGCAATGCCTATCATTTAAGGTGACTGTACACATTTTAGGGTTTAAAAGATTGGGAGCACACTACCACCAGAAGAACCCTCCATTAATGAGCAGGTATAATTAAGTAGAAGTGGAAGATGAACAATCATTCATGAATTCGAACACATCCAGTGCTAGGGGTTCATCATGTGTGTTTCAAGGAGCAGGAGAAGAGTAAATAAAAGCAGGAAAGGTAACTTTTTGAGAAGTTGTGGGAGATGGGCCTGAGAATATCAGCAATATCCCACCCCCAGTGTTCTATCTTTCAGTACTTTTTCATTAGCTCACCCAGTATTTAACATTTTCCTGTATCGAATTTCAATGAATTTGAGTTCAATTTTTCTCCCTTATTGCAATAGTTTTTAAAGTCTTTTTAATTCCATATGGTATAATTTTTCAAAGTCAACAGTTTTGGTTTAGTTTACAGTGTCAAGGTCAGTTTTTGGTGAATTCCTAAATTACAGAGAAGGTATCTTTGATGCTGCTTCACTTCCCTTTTTTACCCATGGATTCTTGAACTGGTCTACCAAGGTATCCTTATCTCTAATGTGCAACCCTCTCCCATCCTCAAGTTTTCACAGCCTTCTTTGATAAATTACTTTCTATCTTCTAAATTAACGATCATTTTATATATCCTGTTTTCTTGGATTCACTCTATTTCTGTGTCAGTGTTTTAAGTATCCCTAAAATTTAAATGACTATAAATGGCTTAATGTTCCATTACTTCTAGGTAAAGTATTTGCATTTTTACAGAGGCATTTTAGAAATAATACCCACAGGAATGATTCTCTAATAACAGTGTGGTGGTTTAGGGGATATGCATACATTTGGGCAGCAGAATTGCCCGTCACTTCTCAATCATACCTGCAGACAGACACATACTCAGCCTTTGCCTGTGCTAATCCTATAGGATATTTGAGTCTCATTCAAAAGCCCACTCAATCATAATGTTGAATCTCTCTTTGCCATATGCTATTCTGGTTCTCTAGTGGGGTGAGTATATTCTCCTGCTTTTTCCAGAGGTAGTTTTCCAGAGTCAGGAGGAGGGCCTGGATTCTTGAGATTTGTTATGCCAAGCATCAAAATATCCATCCTTTACATCAGGAAATTAAAAAGAAAATAAATGTAAAGTAGAAAAGCCTTGAATTCTGTTAGGCTGAAGTGACATAAGTTCAACCTACACAACAAGAGCAGTGAACTTGTACATCAGATTAGACAGTGTTATGCATCCGAAGGTAGTCTCATTGGATTAGCTGCACTCCAACTAAGGATGGGCCTCCCACTAGACCCAGATGCCAGGAAGCTGATGCCTTGTACCCTAGACAAATGAGCAGGCTTGGAAAAATCTCTGCCTGGAAGTGTACACTGTACTTGATGAGAATCCTCGACAAAATAAAATGCTACTAGCAAAAGGACTTATAAGAATATATGAGGCCAACATGTGGTTTGCAATGTTAGAAATGTGGAATGAATTTTGCGGAAGATATTAAGCTGTTATTTCCCCTGAAAATTGAGAAGTGGTGGAGTTTTTACAGGAAGGTATTAGGCAAGTATCACTAAAGGCATATGGTCTTGAAGAATTCCAAAGAACTAAGATCCTTAGTCTGTGAGAAAGAAGCAACTGCTGCATGTCTTTGCAGTGTCCGGGATGAGGGATGAGTTCACCTTTGAGAGGGAGATTTGCATTTAAACTTGATGGGAGAAAAGGGTCAGAATTAGAGGTAGAGGATTATTGATTACATAGTAGCAAAATGTCACTTACATTTTCCTGTGTCTTAGCCTTCTCTGGGTCAGGACAAGTCTGAAGAAGAAGAGACTCCAATGAAGAGGAAATCAGGTGAAAATCTATACTACTGAAACTTATATGTGAAAAATGAGGACATGTGTCAGTTCTGCTCTGTAACATAAGTACTCTTGGTGGGAGAAGGGCATTTTTCTTCAATAACTCGTAGAAAAATCTGCTGGGCAAGAAAGTAAAACACCATGGCAATTTTCAGCGGAAAATAAGATGGACTGGACAAGAGCCAGGTTCCGTGGGAATGAAACCTCCATCTGCAGCAGAAAAATTTTGTCAGTTATGGCAGTGGCCTCTAGGGCACATGACCCCATCACTGAAAAAATACCTTTTCCTTGAGAAAATGTTTTACAAAATTGTGATAGCTATCCTTTGGGTCTAGCCCTTTTGAACTAGAAAAATATAAATTAAAGAGCCTACTGTGCAACCAATATAGCTGTTTGCCTGGAAAGAGATGAGTATGGAGAGAAGATGAAGCCACAGAGATGCGACTATATTCTCAATACAGATAAACTATTCATTTATTTCTATGTTGATTTGGCCTGAAATGATTCTTCCATACAGTACAGTTGAGAGAACTGAGTGTTTATAAGATAAAAACCAGAAGAATGTTAAGATACATGGTAATTATCCTTGAACAATTTTAAGGACTGTTTACTAGAAAAGGTAGATTTGTTCTAATATTCCAGAAGGCAGAATTATTACAATGCAGGTTTATAAATGTATAAAATTGATAGATCTATCCTTCTTATACTTCTATTGTCTTGGTAAGTCCAAATGAGAGAATAACTGATTATAGGAATTTGAAGTAGAAGTTTCTCAAGAATAAAAATAAGTGGATATCATTTATATCTAACCCGATCTCTGCCTTGATGCCTTCATATAAACTATGACCAACAGATAAATGTATAAAATATTCTAGACAGAACAGAATGAAATGCCTTTGGTAATTTTTAAGGAATTATTAATAGGCAGAGAGTTCAATTTCAAGATTAACAAGACAAATTTTAAAATATATTTATTTTTCGCCTTCTCTTCTTTCTCCTCCTTCTCCTCCATCTTGTCTCTTTTCTTTCTTCTTTCATACTAATGTCAGTAGAAAAATATCACTCACTTATAGTGTAAAATGAAAGTTTTAGTGTGGTTTTACTGTTTATAGTTTCATAATCATGAGGACCATGAAATACGACTATACTAAATGGCTAGATGAATGCATAATTTAAAAATGTAATGATTATATGAGATATTAAAATATATCCCACATAGGTGTGTAATCAAATTCATCACCCTATAATCTGTCAGTGCACAAATAATTCCACATTTTAAAGACATTTAATATTTTTTCAAATGTATAATTAAATGTAGACATAGAAAACCACATAGGGAAAATTAAGATTGGCAAGCATTAAATTCTTTACCTATATATTTGCTCAATTTTAATGATCATTTTTCCTTTTATTTCCTGTGTCCAAAATATTATTGTAGCCAAATATAAACTTCATAAAAAGAACTTCAATCTTTTTCTTCAATACTAAGGCCTTTTTTTACCTTTACCCGATGATCTTGCAACTCATCAACTGACGATCTGTAAACATACTTTGATTGAATAACCTAATGTACATATAATGCATAATAAATATTATTATATTTCACCTGATTTGTAGAAAAATAGGTATTTTCTTAATGTAGATCATGGGTTGATAGGTGCAACAAACCACCATGGCACATAACAAACCTGCACATTCTGCGCATGTACCCCAGAACTTACAGTATAATTTTTAAAAAATAGGTATTTTATCTGCTCAAATGAGACAGAATATTCAAAAAGGGTATTTTTATGCCATCTTAAAAATTGAAAGCCCAAGAAATATATGATTATGTATTCAGAATAAGGAAGTCACGGCAACATGGGCAAAATAGTTTATTTTCTTAATATTCAGTGAGAAAAATGTAACCAATATTTTGACTTCATTAACTAAGCATCTTAGCTGACAGAGTTGATGAGTTAATCTCACGTGGAGTAATATGAAACATTATTTTTATTCATGGTTGACAGTAAAAGAAGAGATGCTTTCATACATCGTTCTAAAATGAGTCTGTATTTTGTCCCAGAAGACAATCACTTCCAAAGAACTATTTCTAATTATTCTTTATAGTATTTCCATCATTGAGCAGTATTGCTAAAATATGGACACAATTTTCTCTTATAATTACCTGGATTCTGTTATCAGCACACTTAAACTCCAGCAAATGTCTCTCCTTTTGGGTGAAACAACCAACTTTGAAAAAGCACAGGTAGATGTGTGAGGAGCAGTAAGAAGGAAATTCCTTTGTATTCTTGCAATGTGTCAGGGGGCAAACTGCTTTACAGTGGAAGCAGTTTGCCTCTGTTACTTCTCCAAGTCCCTTTAGAAAATGTGATCATGCATATAGGTTTCAGCATATAGCAACCTCCAAACACCCATTAATAAAGGCACTGCACCTCTCCTAATAAACCTTATCTTGAAGGGTTGATGTTAGCTAATGATGTACTTCCTATATTCTTCAACTTCAGCCCCACTGCTTAAAGATACAGTCCTCAACACAACCATGTCAGAAGAGGAAAAACATACAATCAACTATCCGTGACTCAGGATTTGAACATGTCACAATTGCTGAGTTGCTGGTTTTAACTGTCCTTCACTTGTTCACTGTCTTTCCCAAACCACCCTGTTCCCCCTAAATGCGTGGGTACTTGGTGTCACTTAGCTTCTGATTTTTTTTCCCTCTCCTCAATTTCTAAGCCTAATGAGGCTGAGCTGAGTTAATAATGGATGTAATAAGTAATGACTCATTGTTTTGGGGCCTGCACATCTGCGTGTGCCGTGGAACAGGAGCCAGGACTCTGATACTATTTGTTCTGCTATGTCACTTGCCACCAAGCAATGCCACTCATCAATAAAAGGCAAGATGACGGATGAGTTCATTTAATAGAATTCCTCTGAGTGAGCTACAGCCCAACTCTTCAAAAGGTCTGCTACCACACTCTCTCCCTCCTGCTCTTCCTCTTGCAGCTCTTTTTTTTTTTTTTCTTTCCTTCTAAATTCGGGACAGTTGGAAAGCATGCTTGGCCGAGAGGGTCTCCATTTATGCCAGCAGCTCCTTCTGCTCTTAACAACTGCTATCCTAAATCAAATCAGCAGCTCTGTGCCTGGAGATTAAATCTGTGCCACCTGATAGCAGTGGCACCCCGTGGCATTTGGCCATGCATACTCTCTGTCTGGGCTCATTTCTTTATTTCCTCAGAGAATGGGTTGTGTTGGAAGAAAAGGTTCATGTCTTGGGGACTCAGGTTTTAGATGTTCCATTTTGGTCCTTTGCAGCCTGGATACCAGGAACAGCCTGCTCTGTGTGAAAGTTTATGAGGGAGTCTTTCTCTTCATCACATCAGCCGGCAGTTTGCAGAGCTCCTCTAACTAAAGTGTATGGCTTCATACCATGATCTGGAACTAACCCACGGGGAAATCAACACTGGTGACATCGTACCAATAACAGACAGACTTTTTAGTTTGCGAGAATGAAGATTATATTTGGGAACTTGGACATCTTAATATTTCTAAGTGTGAAAATAAATCAGATGTCCAACGAAACACAACCAGTGGATGTCAACACATTGTTTTAAAATGCTAAAATATTTAAATATTTTCCTTTAATGAAGAGTAAAGGGCACATATACGTAAAATCAAACATAACCGTCTTGTTGAATTAAGGAAAGACAGATCTGAAACAAAAAAGGCAAACTGTTAACATATCTGAACTTGAGTTGGATGGTGAAGGTAGCCTCAACAGTTCCCATCATGTAGAAGTGATATAAGACAAAAGTAAAGTGACAAGGTGGAAAATAGAATTCCAGGATATTACAGATAGCAAGGTTCACAGATACTAAATTTAAAAATCATGTGGCCAGATATTGGGGAAAATGTTTATTTTAAAATTTCTCTTATTTCTCAAATTGAAGTAGAGAAGTTCTATTTATAAACTAATTGGAACATCACTGACAGATAGCTAATACAGACTCAGTCAGGCCTAATATTGCTCTTGCCAAAACTACATAGATACATCTGCCTGATAAATTTTGCATACACACACACTTAATACAGGCATATCTATATCTATACATATATATATATATATATATGCACATGTAGGTATTCATATTTAAATCTGTGACATGGACAGTTTAGGGCTTGAGGCATTTCCCTAAAGTACCCCGGAAACTCAAGAACTCTGGGCATGGCTCTGAGAGTGAACCTTTCCGGAGCCTCTGCTGGGAATGGTTCTAATATGCACTATCCATATCTAACATTCTTGATTACATACGGCACAAAAAGGGCTGATTCTCTTGATGCTGACATTATATTTCATATTCAGGCCCTTGCAGAGTTTAATCTATTCACAGTTAAAGTCAGTGTCAATATAGGAAAAGTGATGAGAAAGGAGGAAATATAGTGTAAAGAACTGAATGAGGAACAAAAGTGTATTTTAAAAACCTACAGAGTAAGGATGGGCAAGAAACAGATTAACAGAGCATTACATTTTATTGTTGAGCGCAAATGTTTCATTCCTTTCTCTGAGCTCCTAATTAGCATTTTTCATTATTTTCCTTCCACTGTATCTGGCTCCTATGCATCAGTGCCCATAGCAACACCTCTACTAACACTGAAAATTTCCTCACAGACTAGGGATTTTTTACACTAGAATTCTTGCCAGGGCTGACCTTTCTTCCCTCTGGTTAGAATTTCCCACCACTTGGGACCATGGGTTAGAATAAGAATTCTCCCTTTGGAAGCAAGCAATTCTAGGAATGACTGCTCCATTCATATGTGGTAAGGAATGCCTTTCTTCCCGTATAATGACAGAGTCATGTTGTTATGAGAATGTGAGGATAGGCTGCCATCTAATCAAGCTTGCATTCCTTGGAAGGGCTGCTCTGAAAGCCTCATGTCATACAGCTTCTCAGGATACTTGGTGTGATTACCGCCATCACACCCTTCCATTTGGTCTACAAATTTCACAATCCCAGAATACTGTGCTGAAGATATCGCTACCCTGGTAAAAGTATTACCCCAGAAATACAGCTGTTGAGGCTATTTTTGCCTTAAATGGGTTAAATATGAAACCAGGACTTTACTGTTCTCAGACAGCTCTTGTCCTTTGAACAAGTACTGTATTCATACCTTCTGGAAGGACAATAATTGAACGGAAGGTAACACACACTTTAACTAGACAAGCCAGGATTGTGTTTAAATACTTTCGTATCACTGTAGCACCTAGCACAGAGCCTCTGTGGATGAGACACATTAATAGTTGTTAAATTAAAATGGATTGAATATAATCTGGCCTTTGTCCTCTATGCTGACTTTCTCATCTCCTATACCAATGATTCCTTAAATCTGTTTTTCCCTTGGTTTTAGAAATTTGGCAGATGGCACTTTAATTTAACGTCTTTTTAAATATTCTGACGCCAACGTAAATTAAGACCATATGTGTACTGCGGTAGGATGAGACCTGCAGAAATGAATCCAATTTGATTTTGCAAATGTTTATTGATCACCTACTATGTGTTAGTATCCTACCCAACATTGTCATAAAATAATATCAAAATAATTATCAATAAACAAGACAATAGCTAATTATTTCAGACTCCAGCAATTCAGTAAGTTACAACTTTGATTTTCAGCAGAGAACTTAATAAGAGTTTTAGAATATGAGCTACAGAAAGAAAATTAATTTTTTTGTTTTGTTCTATCAAATCTCAGAGCTGGAAGTAACCTAAGTTATGTGCAGCTCTAATTGAAGTCCCATCTCACACAATCTTGAACAACGATCTTACAAAGAGTGTACTGCCTACTTGAACACACCAAGATTAGAAACTTGACCAGCTTGCAGGAAACACAAGTCTCTCGATCAATATTTCTCTTCTGTAGTCTGTGTAATCTGTTCCACTCATGTGCTCTCTGTTTCACAGGGGAAGCAGGATAGGCCTCTGTTTTTCTCCTTCCCTCCTCCAGAAGGAAACCATGAATCGTAAGAACAGGAGACAAATTAAGATCTTAGAAATGTAGTGTACAGAAGAGGCAAATGCTATTACCACTTGGCCAGAGCAGAAGGGATAATTATTTCACAAGTATCACAAGAGAACTTAGGCCATGGTGAAAGTCTTTTGACTTTCCATCTGCCACTCATTTAAAATAATTATGTATCATTTGTCAGAAAACTCTGTGAAATTTACAGATTGAAAGTAAGCATAAGAAAGGGTGGAAACCTGTAGAAGAGACATCAACAAGGATAAAAGAGAGATTTCCATTAGGTGACTGAGGACTGGTTTATGTCACAGATGCGTTCTATTTGGTCTCCAGTGATGCTTTACTGTTGTTGATTTTGAAGATTTATTTGCCAATATGTTAAATAGGGGAATATTTTTAGTACTCTTGAAATTCAGAAGATCCAGCAGCACAGAATCAGTATTTCTAGGGCATGAGTCAAGCACAGTTGAGGGCATATGCTCCTTGACATAGGGCTTAGAATCTCCTATTCACCCCCCTGGTTACCTCCAGATCCTGTACTCATTCACGTACACTGCCTGTTCCCTACAGGCACTGGGGTTCTGTCTCTCTTGGAAAATAAACACAAAAGCTATGGGAAAGAAAAAGAGGAGATAGGAGTTTAAGGGAAAAGAGTTTGTGAGCCAATGAATGGAATGGGATGGCCACATTGGATCTCTGAAGGTGGCAAACAAAGACAGGCAACAGAGGGGAAAATAATGGAGCCAGAGGAAACTAGTAGAAGAAAGCAGACAAAAACCATACACTGTCCCAGCAACTATTAATAAATCAGTATTCTATGTGTACCTTTTGATTCTCAGAGTGTCTGTGACTAGCTCTCAGTAAGCCCCTGAAGCAATAGGCTCTAACATTGGATTACACCAGACTTTATTATTTCCATTGTCATTTTCTGTTCACTTGTACATTGAATAGTGCATATATCAACCAAAAAACTGAGGACATGATATTGTTCCAGTTATTGTGCTAGCTTCTGAACATACCCTGTTAAATAAAATTGACTTAGTCCACTACTTCTCAGCCATGCTAGCTAAGCCTGGCCTGAGTTGGTGGATTTGGTAGAAATAGTCAGTGGTGCCTGACACATGTGGTGACTCTAGCTGGCAGCAGTGGTCGCTAAACTCAAGAATGACAGTGAAGGGTAAGAGATTTCCTGTTAATAGGACAGGTAGAGCCACTGAAACATGGATAATTACTGTTTGAGGCTATTTGAGACTATAGAACATTTATGACATATGAAATCAAAGTATATGATGAAGGAGTAGTCTGCTTTCTTTTCATCATCAGTAATTCTATCTGACAGTGTTCCTTCCTTTTAAACAGATGTTTTAAACACCATTTTAATAGTTCCTTGCACATATTCACAATATGCAGCCAATTTAAGCTTTAGAAATTTTAAAGTCATACACATTTTGCCACATATATGTATCTACACTTGCATTCACATCTTTTTATACATTATTTTGAATTATCTGGTACTCAGAGTTCCCTGCACAGTCTCTATAGAACTGGGTATAAAAAATTTTGAAATAAAATTTGGATGGATATGTCATCACATAAGCAAAATATATTTGCTTATGTCATCATATAAGCAAAATATAAGCAAAAAAAAAAAATCAACTATTCCTCCCATGTTATTCTATCTTGCAGAAGTTCATTTGCTTATTTTTTATTTATCATAGGTTTTCATTTGTATAGATATAACCACATTCCAAGGAATCATTTATACTATTTGTCAGCATTTCCCCAAATAACTTTATGAATTCAAGTTTCTACAAAGGCTGGATGACTTAAAAGTCAGTTATCCCACAGCAGGTGGATCCACTATATTGCATTATACTGTATAATCTGCACTACGGAACCAGTGTCATTTGCTTCTTTTTCTGTAAGCCAAATTCTTTGCACATGAAAGAATCCATTCTTTTCTTTGACACTTGAACTCTATAGATGGAGTAATATAAGAGTCTAGAGAATTAAAAACAGTGAATATTGCCTAGTTTCTCTATATATTATGTATCTAACACAATGTACAGTTTTATTTTTCAAAAACATGACAATTTTAACAGAAAAATGAATATTAAAGGTAATTTTCCTATTTATACACACTCCGAATAATATCAAAGTATTTAATAAATATATATTAATAAAATTCTTATAGAATTTTCATGAAAAGACAGCTATTCACAGCAGGGGTTTTGTATTTTTCCTTAAATTTGTACCTAAAGCTTTTTTGCAACAATGAGGAGATGCTCGTCATGATCTTCAGAAGAGTTTTATTTTATCGTAAGTTTACCACTAAAAAGTAATGCTTAGTAAGATAAAGGATATAATGATATAATTAAAATTTAATAACAGAATTATTAAATCTCAAAATTTGGAAGAATCACACGAGTCATTTAGACCAATCTCACTGCCTTTGTTTCTATCAAACACTAGTTACTATGCTTAGTATTAATATATTCAACACCTATATGGATCCAATATCTAGACTCTCTCTTTGACCTCTTCTTCTATCATGAACATTTCTTCCACTCAGCTCCATTTATCTACTCCTATGGCCACTGCCCAAACTTTGCTAGCACCAGAAGCTACATCTTAATGTCAAGGAACCAATATCCACTTGTCTAGAATTACATCTTATCCTAAGATCTGCTCTGGAATTGTTTTTCAACTCATCAAGAACCCAAATTTACTTCTCTCTTTATATCTATCACCCCTCCACCACCCTGTTTTATCTCCATAATTATTGCCCTCATATGCTGTAGTTAGTAAATACAAACTTCAGTACCTTTCTCTGCAATAATTGTACTACCAGATAAAACCACACTCTTATATGCAATCAACTACTGGCTTTTTTTTTTTTTTTAATATTTGCACACATGCTCAATGGAACATTGCTTGAGATTGTGCCATACTGAGGCAGATGATGATTCAGACAAGTTACTCTATTACTCATAGAACCAACTTCAAATAGGCACATAACTGTACACAACAATACGATCTCACTATATTTTTAAAAAATTAGCCTCTCACTACCAGTAATACTTTTGCATCTTCCCCACTCCCTTCAACCTCAACAACTTGTATAACTAGTATGAAGGGCTTTACTGACAAAATGTAAGCCATGAAACAGAAACTCATCCTATCACCACCTTCCGTATCTAATTTCTTCTTGTTTCTCCTTTTTATAGCAGAGACTGTGATCCTGCTGTCCTCTGAGGTCAGTTTCTCCAAACGTGGACTTGACTTTCTCAACGCATTTGTTCCTTCAGTGATTCCCACTGTAGCAACTTTGTCTCTGTCTCTCAACTAGATAATTCCTACTGACAATAGGCTATCACCCTTAACATCTTTAAAAGAATACACATTTCATATAATTGCTGTCTGCACCAGTATCTCCAATTCTTTATCTCCTATGATCATTGTCAACCCTCTCCAGCCTGCCTACTGTTCCCACTAGTCTATTCAATTCCTCCCGCCAAGGCATTGTTGGTCCTTATCTTTTGAAACCTTTTTTTTTTTTTTTGAGATGGAGTCTTGCTCTGTCACCCAGGCTGGAGTGCAGCAGCACAATCTCGGCTCACTGCAACCTCCACCTCACGGGTTCAAGTGATTCACTAGCCTCAGCCTCCTGAGTAGCTGGGATTACAGGCACGTGCCACCATGCCCGGCTAATTTTTGTATTTTTAGTAGAGACCGGGTTACACCATGTTGGTCAGGCTGGTCTCAAACTCCTGACCTCGTGATCTGCCTTTCCTGGCCTTCCAAAGTGCTGGTATTACCGGCGTGAGCCACTGCGCCCATAGAAAAGTTTAGTTATTTCTGAACTTTTAAACACCATTCAGCAGTGTTCACCATTCTCTCTAACTTAAAACATTGTCCCTCATAACATATTTTAAAAATTCTATTTCTTAGTATTATTTCTCATTATCTTGTATAGGTCGCAGTTATTTCAGTAGAACTCTAATCAATTTCCATACATGCAAGTATCATAAATATACTAATGACTCTGAACATTATACATCTTGCCTCATACATGAACACCCAAATGTTATCCTGTAATCACTAAATGAACATGTCAAGGTGACCACAAATTTGACGTGTTCCAAAGTAATCAAATTTTGATAATTCCCTGCCGAAAGTTACTCTAGAAATTTTGCCACTCCTTCTTCATCTTAGAAAATGCTATTATTCTCCACCAAAGGCAAATAACCAAGAGTCATTAGTAGAGAATTTGTCTTCTTTACCACTCATGTGCAATACAGATCAAATTCTTTAAGATCTTTTCCTCAATAAATCTCAAGCCTGTCACCTTTTCTATTACCACCTTTTTTTTCTAAGTCTCAATCATCCCTCAATTAGATCATTATAGTAATCTTCCAAGTGGTGTTGGGGTGTCCTCTCCTGGCAACTTCAATCCATTTTCCAATATTAAGTTTATCTATTTAACTAAACATGTTAACTTGTAGTGTTCTTATGCTTAAAAAGTTTCATTAGCTTTCTATTATGTAATGAATGAAACCAATGTTCAGCCTAGTTTAAGAAATGTAAGATCTCCCTTTACCCTAGTTTTCTTCCTGTTTACTTTTATTCATCACACCTTGAATCATACCTGTCTTCTTTAATTTTCTCTAACACACAAATCTCCTGTTTCTTCTCTGCAATCCTGCAAACCCAAACCCAGCACCTAGTATATATTCAATATATATATAAATTAATTGATTAATGAGTGATTTTATTTCAGATTGCTGTCAAATGCTTACTTCCCCTGCATAGTAACTCCAATGAGTCAAATCCTAGAATTCCCTGTGGGAACACCCAGGATACATAATATCAACTTATAAATACTATTCCTTCTTAATTTTGAAAGAAAAATTGAGTAAAATATGAGAACTGTAGCTTTTTAAAAAATAGAAAATACACCATAGAAATTTTAGTCAAGCATGGCAGACTAAATACATGTATTTATTTCTAATCTACTTCAAGCTCCAATATAATAACTGTTTATGAATGAAATGGTCTAATATCACAAGTACAAAATTAATAAGAGTGGATGAGACATGCCAACAAATTTTTGGAATATAAAAATAGGTAAGACATTGTTAATGATTTGACAAAGCACAAAGCCTTAAAATATTTCTGTATAGAGAGAAGTTTCCAAAGTAGGGCAACTCAGACATAAATCAAGAATGGGAAGATTCACACACCTCAACTGTAAAAGAGAAATATGAGACTAAAAACAGTGGATTAATTAAAAGTTTGTTTGATGAGATATTGCACACAGATGCCTTCTACATCATTCCAAGCAGTTAAGCAGTTGCCCTTTCCAAACACTCATAGAGGACAAGAGGTTATTTTCTATAACAATCAAACCAGATTGTTGTGTACATCAAGCAAAGGATGGATGGCGGGGAGGTGATATACTGAAACAGAATTATTGTATGAAAATCTGGAATGAACAATTAGATACTCAGTTCTCCTTACCTTCACAGTAATAGTAATTCTCGCTACCAGACTGGATGCTGGAGGGCTCTCCTTCAGAGAAACAGAGGAGAAAACAAAAGCCTACAGCCACTAATATTTGAATCTCTGCAATTAAATTCCTGGGTCCCTTCCCAATCATATAGCAGTGATGCTCACCAGTCAACAAGAACTGATGATACATGACAGATTCCAATCAGTGATTTATTACCACTGTCGAATAAGAATGGACACTCAAAGATTACCTGAAAAAGTCCTTTAATATGGCCCCAGATTGAATAATTCCTACTTTCCTATATCATAATTACAAAAATTATCTAAAATTCAGTGAAATTCTCAGGAAGGTAGCCCATATTATCAATGCCAACTTTACACATAAACAGAGGTGACACTCACTTATGATGCTGAACAATGCTGATGAAGAACGCTGGCTTTAGATTAAGAAGACCCTTAGTTTGAATTTTAATTTTGACCCATGATAGCTGTGTAAACTTAAGTCAAAATTCTTAAGTTATTGAGCTTATGCTTTAGTCTGAGTTACACAGAGAACAGAGCCTAAGGCAGAGGGTTTCTATTCTATTCTTTCATAATGGACTGCTGTGCAAGGTAACAAAAGTAATGGATAAGCACAGAAATGCAGGGCAGAAGAGACAGCCAAGAGGAAGATATATTATCAGGTGGTTGCCATTAAATGAAATCAGTTGCCCAGTTTAATGGAATTATCCCAAGGAGCCAGGTCAATGGCATCTCAAGACTCTTTATCAAAGAAGAGAAAGGGAGAAAATCATCCTTTTTTGTATTTCTTACTGTTCAAAAGTTTGTCCATTGCTTTCCTGGTTATGACTGCATGGAAGTCTAGTTGAAGTTCAGCAAAGGCATCAACAAGGAATCATAGGAAAGAGAAAAAGGCCTGAGACATGGATATAAGGGAAGGGATTGTTAAGTGGCACCGGTTTGGGAGTCCAAACTGAGCAGGAGTAAAACTGAAGCAACTGCTTCAACTAAGACATGTGTGCCTACAAAGACCTGAAGTGGCACAAAAGCTTTTACAGCTTTTTAACTGTAAAATGGTAATGATATCACCTATGTTTCTGGATTATTACAAATATTAAATAGCATAAATGGCACACTTGGAAAGCATATTTTAACAAACATATTTAATATTTTCCTTATTTATTTCTTTCATCAATAAAAACATTTCTGAAAGTTGTGTAAAGGTCTAGATGAAGGGACATTGGCCATGTTTTGATTGTCATTGAGACTGGGTGATAGATAAATGACTGTCATGGTCTTTACTCTGACATGTATTTTTGACATTTTTGTAAACATAGTTTTAAAAATAATATTTGTAAAATTTAAAAAACAGAAACAAATAATTCTGATTTCAAAGGTCAACTAATAGACTCCTAGTCATATCAGGATATCAATGCCTACCTCATTCACTTTCTGGTGCTTAAAAAATAATAAAAGTTATTATTTCCCAATCTTCACTTTCTACAATGCTAAAATATTTATTTCTCCTTTTCTGAGCCTACATGCTTCCTTCAATGAATGTTACTGAGATGGAATTTGTATCTTATATTTCAAGTGTATTTACATTGATTTCTTCCCCACTATGTTGCAAACAAGTTGTTTTGTCCATTTGTTCTTATCCTGAGGTCATGAAAACATCTAACTTTATTATCTTCCAGAAGCTGCATTGTCTTGCCTTTGATCTTGAGGATTATGATCTTGAATTAATTTTTGTATGTGTATGTGACTACACAAACTTGTTAGAAATCAAGTTTCAATTGTTTTTTTCATATGGATTTGAATTACACCATCACTACACACATATTGAAAAGAAGTTTTTTCTACTGCAATGGAAATATTGATATAAATCAACCACCCATATATGCACAGGTCAGTTTATGAGCTTGTTATTTTGTTTTACTGGTTTGTTTGTATATATTTTTGGCCCTGATGAGACACTGCCTTAGTTATTGTTAACTTCTGTTATAAGCTTTGAGATTTGAGAAAGAAATGTATTCCAGCTACTTATTCTTCAATTTGTATTTGCTACTTTTCGTCTTTTGCATTTTTATAAATGTTATAATGTTTGTCAATTACTAAAACAAAATGTCCTGGGACTTTGATTGAGACTGCATTGAATATCAAGATCAATATGGAGAGTATTGACTTCTTCAAAATGTTGAGTCTTCCAGGCCATGAAGAGGAAATATCCTTTTAATTATTTAGGACAGCAATAATTTTTCTAAATAAATAACTGCAATTCCTTTCCAGAGATCTTCACATATCTGGTTAACTTTTGTTCTTGTGTATATTTATGCTATTATAAATGGTATACATGATTTACTTTCCCTTTCTATTGGTTAGCGAAACATAAAAATGGAATTTCTTTTGGAATATTCAACCTATGTATTAGTTTTCTAATGCTGTCATAACGAATTACACAAACTTAGTGGCTTTAAAACAGCACCCATTTATTATCTCACAGTTTAATCAGTCAGAAGTCTGGACTCAGCATGGCTCAGTTGGATCTCTTTCTAGGGGCTCAGTGGACGATTTTTTCCCCAACATCATTAAAATTCTTGGCTTAGTTCAGTTCCACGGAGTTATAGGGCTGATTCCCCGCCCTCCCCCGCCAGTTTTTTTTTTTTTTTTTTCTTACTAGCTTTAGCCAGGCTTTATTCTCAGCTTCGAGAGGGCAATCACATGCTTGGCTCCTTCCTCCACCTCGAAAGCCAGCAATAGTGACTCAAGTTCTTCTCTTGTTTTAAGTTTCTGTGACCTCACTTCCTACTTCATCTCTTCTCTGCCTCCTTCTCTTTCAGATCTCTCTTACTTTTCTGCCTTGCTCTTCTGCTTTTAAGTGCTCCAGCTATTACGTTGGGCCCCACCAGGTAACCCAGGTTAACCACTCCATTTTAAAATTATCTGATTAATAATCTTAATAACATTCGGCCGGACGCAGTAGCTCACGTCTGTAATCCCAGCACTTTGGGAGGCTGAGGTGGGTGGGTCACGAGGTCAGGAGTTCAAGACCAGCCTGGCCAAGATGCTGATACCCTGTCTCTACTAGAAATACAAAAAAATCAGCCAGGCATTGTGGCAGGCCCCTGTAATCCCAGTCACTCGGGAGGCTGAGGCAGTGAATTGCTTGAACCCGGAAGGCAGAGCTTGCAGTGAGCCGAGATCGCGCCACTGCACTCCAGCCTGGGTGACAGAGCGAGACTTGTCTAAAAAAGAAAAACAAAAATTAATAATTTAAAAGTGACATCCAAACAATTCATTTACAATAGTATCTACACATGTGTTTGCTTGAATAATCAGAATACGGGACTCTTGACAGTACGTCACTAAAATTCTACCTACCACACCTTGTACCTGGCTTCCTTATCAAACTCACTTAACAATCTAATTATTTATGTGTTGAATTTTTAAATTTTTAAATATATATATACACACATACACATATATATGTAATCTTAAAATCTGAGCACTTTGGGAGGCTGAGGCGGGCGGATCACGAGGTCAGGAGATTGAGACCATCCTGGCTAACATGGTGAAACCCCGTCTCTACTAAAAATACAAAAAATTAGCCAGACGTGGTGGCGGGCGCCTGTAGTCCCAGCTACCCGAGAGGCTGAGGCAGGAGAATGGCGTGAACCCGGGAGGCGGAGCTTGCAGTGAACAGAAATCGCCCCACTGCACTCCAACCTGGGAGACACAGAGAGAGACTCCGTCTCAAAAAACAAAAACCTTCTCCAAAAAGAAAACAACAACAACAACAACAAACGTGACAGTTTTATTTATTCCTTTGAAGTTTTATTTATTTTCTATTGATTACATGGGTTCACTAGTTAGACCTTTTAATAAAACATGAAATATAAGTAATTTTTACCTTCAAAAGTTTTCAACATTTCCTCATGAGATATGTTTGTTATGTGATTGTTGCAGATTTTAAAAATCAAATTAAAGAAAATTCCTTCTTTTCCAATTTTGCTAAGAGTTGTCCCACTAAAGGGTGCTGAATTTTATCAAATGAAATTTCTGAATCTTTTTATGTCTGTGAATGTTCTCCTTTATTCTGTTAATATGGTGAATTATGGTAATTTGTCTTTTGATTTTTAACCCAATCTTGTTTTCTAAAAATAAACCTAACTTGGATATCTTGGTTTAAACTTTGCATATGGTATTGAATTCAGTGTGTTAAAATGTGTATAGCAATTTTTTAAAAAGTTTATGAGTCAGACTGCCAGTAATTTGCTTTTAGGAGAAAATATTATTGTCAGGTTTTGGTATGTAGGTGTTTATTAGCACCAACAAATGATTTAGTGACCATTTCCTATTTTCAATTGTCTGGAAGAGTTTGTGTTAGAATGATGTTCTTTCTTCTATATGTGTTTGGTACAATTTGCTGGTAAAGCCATCTGGACTTGGCGTTTTCTTTATGTAATGATTTTTAATTATAGATGTCATTTCTTTAATTTCAGTAGCTACATAAATCCTCATATTGTTTCTTTCCTTTTTCAGTTTTATCAGTTCTATATCAACTGAATTTTCAAACATATTGTTGTTTATAACATCATATGATAATCTTCCTAATATCAGAGAGATCTGTAATTATGTCTCCTTTACATCTGTACTGTCATTGATTTATCCTTTTTACTTTTTCTTCACCAGAAACACTAAAGAATTTTTAATTTTGAATCTCCAACTCCCAGCGCAAGCGACACAGAAGACTGGTGATTTCTACATTTTCAACTGAGGTACTGGGGTCATCTCACTAGGGAGTGCTGGACAATTGGTGCTGGTCAGCTGCTGCAGCC
>NW_012116733.1:2870888-2951924 GCF_000951035.1 Colobus angolensis palliatus
GAGTTGATGGGTGCAGCACACCAACATGGCACAAGTATACATATGTAACAAACCTGCACATTATGCACATGTACCCTAGAACTTAAAGTATAACAAAATAAAATAAATAAATAAATAAATAAGAATTTTTAATTTTATTACATTTTCTAAAAAGCAAGATCTTATTGATTTTGACTAGTATACAAGTCCTTTATTTTGTTAATTTCTAGTTTTTTTTTTATTATTTCCTTCCTAGTTCTTCTTTTCATTTAATCATTCTTAAGATGGATACTTAAGTAACTGATTCTCATCTTCTAATCTTTATTAGTATGTTTATTTAAAGCAATACATTTCCATATTACCATGACTTTAGCTGCAGTGTATGTATTTTGCTATACAGTATTTTCTTTATTTGTCAATTAAAATTTGTCTTGGCTTCAGCTATGATGTCTTCTATGATTCTTCCTCTATGATTTATTCTTTGAATCATATAGAAGTGTATTCATTAATTCAATCAAGTATCAATATTCTCCTTTTATCTTTTTGCCTGGTTTGTTTGTTTAGCTACATTTAGGGAAGATTTCATTTCTGAACAAGAGAGAGTAAATACATTCCATTTTATTCCTTCTGCAATTGACAAAAAAAAAAAAAAAAGGAAAAAAACACAAAAGCCACTTATTGAGACTCTGAAAAATAGAGAAAAAAATGCAGACAGGCTAAGGATTTGGAAGCGTGAGGAACAATGACAGGTGCGTTATCTGTCTTCTTCTTCTGTCTGTTTTTACTTTTTTGAGATTTTTTTTCTTTTTTGAGATTGAGATCTCTCTCTCTCTCTCTCTCACACACGCACATCTCTCTTTCCCTCTCATCTCTCTCTCTCTGTATATATATATCCCAATCTCAATGTTTACGAAAAGCCCTCAATCGAGAATTTCCAACAGTTGCATATAAAACTTTGTGCTTGCTTGCTGTATTTAACCAAAAGACCAGAAAAGCAAGGCTACAAAAGAATATTTTAACAATATCATTCTGTTCTTAAGGTGAACACTTCAACTAAAGCCACACTCACCCCCCTCCCCAATGCATGCTGAAGCAGTGAAGTCCATGAGTGGAACCTTGTGGTATATAATCTCTACACTAAATTTATAGCATAGGCTCCCCATCTCTCAACCTGTGTTGAAATTCTGACTTCTAGACACATCTTTCAGTAATGAGGGGGTACGCTTCCATGATAAACCCTGTGGGCAAAGCTTCAACATTCATCCCACCCCTAAAGCAATGAATTTCCACCCTTCCCAAGTGGAATCAATGGGAAGAACTCTGACTTCCATCCCCACCTTACAGTAGTGAGGCAGTGTCTCTTTCTTTTTCCCCTCAGTGTTTAAGAATTTGTTGTATAGAGTGCTATTACCTGAATAACACATTGTGGCAGAGCAGAATAACCCTTAAGCATTTAGTTTTCAGGTTTGTTTTAAAGTATTCAGAGGGTTATTTCTTGACTACCACAGCTAAGGCATTCCTGTCTCCATTGTTCTATAGTTTACTGCCCTGTTTTTTTTTTTTCATCATGGCATTTATCACTATTTCATATTGTTATTTATAGTTTACATGTTTAATATCTCTATGTCCCAACAAGTATGGGAACATCATTAAGTCAGAGGAATTTTATATCTTTCCCGTCTGAAGTCTCAGTACTCGTTGTTAGATTAATTAGCACTTATCTAAATTTCTGGTTTCCTTTTTCTTTGCCTCATGTTAGTGTTACACCCTTCCACCACCAAGCTTAAAGTTAGGCATGATCCATGTGACTGGAACTGAATGGCTACTCTGAGAAACAGCTCCATAAGAGTCTGCATGCAATTTGCCATGTCTCCGTCCTTTATTTGCCATAGAAACTGAAGATCTTCCAGATGGTAGAGGCTCTGTTAATGTTATTTCATGAATAAGGACTATCTGAACAGAACATTGGTGACTTGGAATGGGTACACGTAGCTTGGAGAAAGAGTAAGCACACAGTGTTTTAAGTTACTGCGGTTTCATGGTTATTTGTTACTACAGCATCACCCAGCCTACCCTGACTTAAATGATAAAACATTTCACAAATATTTATAAAATAAATAAATTCAAATTCACTCTAATACTTACAAAATTATCAAGTAAAGTAAATCAAATAATAAATATTTATTATGGAATATGGAAACAGTGATCTAAGAGAAGTCTTGATATACTGACCATCCATTGTTGTAGCAGATCTCACTATTGCTATTATGTTTAATATTTCTAGATTATAAAAATTTTAAAAAATCAACACCATTCATCAGTGTAGGTCTGTGTATTTAAAGAAATAACTTACAACTTTTTTTTTCCTTTGTAAACATATTGTTTTGAAGTGTAAATATAGATAATTTGCACTTTGGGATGGAGTGGGATGGGATGCCCTATTGGGAGTTCATACATTTGGATTATAAATGGATTTCCATCCCATCTTCCTCCCCATCTCTTTCCCTTTTTGATCATTCTATGTAAATGGAAAGCTAACAGAAATTTGAAGAATTGTTACGCAAACAACAACAGCAACAACAACAAAACAACTTTAGCATATTAACCTGTTGTCCAACCTTATATAAGCAGTTTATGTTTAAAATACCCCTAAGTGGATTTTGATTCCTATTTCAACCATTTTAAATATTTTTGAAATATTTAAAATTCCAACCACTATTTCTCTTCAGCTAGTCCTTACTTTTATAAACAAATAATGTAACAGTAAATAATTTATAACTAGATCTTTCTGAATCTAAAAACACATTTTTATCCACTATATGATGCCATATGTTTTACTCTGTCTTTGTGAGTTTTTTGTGCCATTCTCTCCTCTGGAATTGCCTTCTCCTGTGTTTCCACGTTCCAATGGCTACTCCATTTTACAAGAAACATTTCATGTTTGCTACTTTGGGTTGATCCCGTGATAATTCTGGTTCTCACTGGGTCTTTCCCTGTGAGATGCAGTAGCATTCAAAATTCTCAGACTATTATATGCACCTTGGCAGATTTATGGTAATGGTCTATAATTGCTTCATATCTGCTAATCTTGCTTCCAAAACTAGTTTTGAGATTAATGAGACAGGAACTTGCCTTTTTCTTTCTCTATAGCTTCCTTAGCAACAAGAAAATATTAGACACACAGTAGGCATTGGAAGAAAATGCGTTCAGTTAAATGAACTTGATTTGAATGGAATGAGAGTTCAATGAAACTGTATATATTGTGAAAGGTGGCAACTTACACCTACTCAAGACATTAAAGGAGATCATGCTTTCTTGCCTAAGTTTTATGTCCAATTTGTTCCTGTTTCAAACCCCTCGACAAAAACAAAATCTTTTAATCTCTTTGCAAAATATTCCCTCCTTCCTCCCATCTTGCTGTTGCTGCTCTGTGATATAGTGCCCTTGCCTATTACCCCTTTATAGCTGTTTTGTTAAAGTTCATACCGCTAAGACCTGTAAAAGAAATTTATGGCTCTAGGGATTTCAGCAAATTCTAAATAACCATAACAGGAACATGAAGCATTAATTAAAGACACTGGAGTCTAAGTTATAACAGAAATCCTGACATTTAAGGCCCTGGTACCATTTAAATTTAAAATGGTATGACAAACAGAGAGTAATTTGATGGTCAGAAGGTTATAATGGATACCTTAATACCTTTGTCAAGAGAAAGTGTCTGTCCTTGCTCTGACCCCTACCCAGGGGCTTCAGGGGCCTCCTTCATAAAACACGGTGATGCCTAAATATTTTTGTAGTAACTCATATATAAGCTGGTCTTTTCTTTAAGAATACTAGAGATTAAACACCAACCCTCAACATTCATACAGCAATTTTCAGATAAAACAGCTTAATATTTAACATATATTTAGTGCAATTCGTCTATTTCTTAGTTTACTGTAGGGCTGTATTTAAAGCCAAGGGACCAAGGAACATTCCACAACACACTAAAGCAATTTTTCCCCAGAGAATATGCTGATTCTTTCGTAAAGACAGAAGCCGATATTCCTGACTCATTCTGCCAAACCAAGCAATAAAAAATGATTCACCTAATTTGAAAGATAATTTGTAATACCAGAGGCTCAACTTGTTTTGTGTATCCAATACTAGTACCCTTTCCAGAATGTTGAAAGTACACACTGTATGTATTTGTCTAATGTATATTCAAAAAAGGAATACAAATTGATCCTCAAAGCTTAAATCTGCAGTACATACTCTGTGTTCTGTCCCCATCTGTACCTTCATGAATTTTTTCACCTAGCATGCAGGCTGTTTTCCCTCTGTGAAATCCCATGGTGCATATATAGTACTAATACCACTCACTTAGAATATGCCATATTTTGTCTAATATTGCTAGATTTCGTGTGTATAATCTTATTCCTCAAGTAAATTACAAGATAAGGACTATAATTTATACATCCTCTACAACACTTGGCACTGGCTTTGATTAGGCTCTTAATAAGTATTTGTTGGTTGATTAATCAGTTTACCACACTTACTAATTGCAAGGTGACATCATTTATCATTAATAAACACATATATAGATTACAAAAACATCATGCGAATTTGCATATGATCATATTAAACCCAGATTAGCACCTGAGAATCCAACTACCCTCTCTTTTAGGCCCTTTTCACTTTTATGTCTACTTTTGCCTCACTTACAATTCCGCTACTTACTTGCCTTCTTTCTCTTTTCAGCTTTGTGCTGTTATTTAATATCTCACCAGTTGTGTAATTTTAGCTCCCAAATTGAATAAGACGTTCCCTCCAGTGGAACCCTCACCTTGACAAATAGCCAAATAGTAATTATTATTCCTTTCAGGGGTTGAGCTATGGAATCATGCTTGCAATATCCCAGGCTTGAGTGCCTAGATATTTATGCTATACTTCCCTGTGTCAGAGTTTCCATCTGCGATCGTATTTCAAGCCCTCTCATTTTTTTTCAATATGATTAAAATAATTCCTTTATGAAGTTGGAAGCTCAGAGAGACATTCAGAAAGAAACTTGATGTTTCATATTTTTGCTAACTCACTCTTCCCATTTCCTTTCCTATCATTTTAGCCAGACTCTGAGGGAGAATTAATTTTGCAATGGTCTCTATTTTTTTTTTTTTTCTAAATGTGTGACCTCCATATTAATAGGAGCCAGAGTACTCATTCATCACGTCTGGTCAGTGTGAAACTGACATTTACAGGGTGGAATGTTTCCCACTCAGGACAAATGGGGATCATTTGTAAAACATGCCGCACCCAATCATAGGCTCCCATGGATCTCCAACTACATTTTTAAGCAACAGTATAAACCATTCCCGAAACTGAAAGGTCTTTTCAAATATTTACTGCCTACCTATGGAATTTTTATTCTGCTGGCTGCTGCCATCAATAATCGTGGGAGTTCCTAGCTAAGTGTTGTGTATGACCTCCAAGGAAAGTCTTAGCATTGCAGAATGGGGAGGTGGGTTAGCATCTTGCATTTTTCATTCTGTCACCTTCTAGGGACAATTACAAAGAAAATAAGAATCATGTAAGACTTATTTTTATGTTTATTATGAAAGCCTTTAGCTCTTGCATTTGCAAAGAAGCTCAATGATTTTAAGTTTGCTTTTCCCCCCACATGAAATGAAATATTATTTCCCACTTCCTCCATTAATCTATTGGGTTACTCCAGGCCACTGTGATCTGGCATTTTGTTTCTATTTTTCTAGATCACAGTTGTGATTTAAAGACCCCTGGCGCATGGACACCTTGGTGATCTTAGGTCATGCTCCTAGTTCCATCCTGATGAACTGACCAAACTTTTCCCCAAGGATATCTGCTGATTCTGGAGTTTCTGCTTTCTTATGATCTGCTCTGTCTTATGGTTCTGTATTGATATAACAAGCTTTGCCCCTTATCCATGAGGGCACAAAATGAAGCGCTTCAAATGGTTTCTGCAAAAATTTACAGTTGCTGCATTAAGAATTTTGTGAGCTTCAATAACTTTATTGAAAAGTTGCAGATTGCCTCCTCCTTCTTTTTCTCCTTCTCTCCTCCTCTTTCTGCCCTGTCTCCACTTCATTATTCTCCGTTTCTTCTCAAAAGCAAATAATCATTTTTCTTGCCTCCTAAAGAATATTTGTAATGTTATTCTCAAAACCTGGACACCAGCTTAACCCCTTCTTTGTTCTACAAGTACTCACCTGTCCTAATCAGGATTTTATTCCAGTGAAAACACTGTGTTCCTTCTCAGAGGAATTTATGAGGTGGTAAGAGAGTAGAACTGCATTAATCTTATGCCATTCCTAGAGAATTCTTATTTCCTCAATTAAAGTTTAATTGCTCTGTTCTGAAAAAACAAATGGTGAGTCCAAGCAGATAATTTACAGTGACCTGTATCTGTGACTAGTTTTAAGGCTACCCTGAGGTCAGAATTTAAACATGTTAATTTAGTACTGGACTTAATAGTAACCAAGATAGAGATATGTCTGTCTCACAGAGATTTGTAATGTAACTTACAGAAGCTTTACTCCAAATGAAAGGGTCATAGTTAGAGGGAAATTCTATAATAATAGTACCTATCTGATAAAGTGAATGTGGGAATTAAAAGAGTTAATACCTAAAAAGAATTTCAGAGGCTGTCTGACAATCACAAACAATAACTGTTAGTGGCAGCATTAAGTAGTTCCTGAATAGCCAAATATCTGGAATTCTCATGACAATGATTCAAATAAATGTCATCGCTATTTCACAGAGTAAGATACTTAAGCATTGGGGGTCACTAAGCAATTCTTAAAGGACATAGCGGCAACATGTAGGGGAGCTGAAATTACAACATTGTTCTTTCTGAACTTAAAGTCCCCTGTTTTTTTGTGTATGACTTTAAATATTCATAGTAGAATATCTATCTATCTATAATTTCATTAAACATTAAGCTAAACTTGGTTTTTCTAAAATGCTAACCTCTGTCTAACCATCAACCTAGGCAAAAAAGGACAATTCCCTGTACCTCAGAAGCTTTCTTAGTGCTCCTCCCATTCATAAAATCTCTCATCCTTGGAAAACAGCCATGATAAAAATTATATGAAATCCCATATTTTTACTTGCCCTTTTAACCAAATGACTTATGCTTTTCTAAATGATACAGATTTGCTTTGCCTGTTTGGGAATGTTACATAACTAAAATCCTAGACAGAGCTCTTAACTGTAACATTGTCATACATCAAATGTCAAGTGTCTACAAAGGGACGGATCAATCTGAGCTTTCAATGTTTCTCCATTGGTCCATTGGTCTTTCAATGTTTCTCCATTGGTCCTTAAAGCAATAATCCTACTATCTCATTTACTGCAGTGTGACAATAGTATTTATTTTTTGGTGGAATAAGTCCAACCATCTTCTTATTTCTTCTTCAAGAACGCATGGACTATTCTCTGCATTTTGCTTATCACATACATTTAAAAATAAACCTATTAATTGTTATGAAATAATAATAAAAGACTTGGTTTTGTTTGGTGTTACATTATGTCTATAAAGTAAGGATCACTGACATCTGTAAAATTTGAATATCCTAATCTATAAAAAATTGAATATTATTTGCTTATTCTTGGATCATTTTGATTATCTCCCAATAATGATTTTTGGTTGTCTCTGTAAAGGTCTAGTACATAATTTGCTAGATTTATTTCTAGAAATTTAATGTTTATGTTATTTTAAATAGCATAATGTTTATTTTTTTTATGTCATTCACCTTTTAATCTTACAATGGTTTCTCATTGCTTAAAAACTCGAGATACATAACATGCACAATATAAGTGCACAAGACACATTCCATGAATTTTTGCACTTGCATACACTCATGAAACTACCACCCAGATCAAAATAAAGAAATTTTGTTTTGTTTTGAGACAGGGTCTTGCTCTGTCACCCAGGCTGGAGTGCAATGGCACCATCATATGTGTCTTCTTTATTGCAATATGCAAAATACTATTAATTTTTGAATAATAACAAACTTGTACAATCCCCTTTTTAAGTGTAATAGTTTCTGAAGATTCTTTTGGATCTTTTGTGTGTATGAGCACATTATATGCAGATAATAAGACCTTTAATTCTTCTTTTCACTTCCTTATACATCATTTCATCATTTCTTATTCATTTATGTAGTTATAAATTTATATGCATATTTATGCATATGTATTTGATTTGTTTAAGGACATATCAGCAAAATGTAGAGCAGCTGGAATTATAGTATGGTTCTTTCTAAACTTAAAGACTATTCATATTTAATTATCAGTCTCACAGGGAATGCTTTGTTTCAACAGTAAGTATTAATTTTGCTATAAGTGTTTGCGTGTTTGTTAGGTTTTATTGAGATCGTTTACCAGATAAAAACAATTTAGTTTAGATTAGTTATTTTCTAATCTTAATTTTCTATTATGAGAAGATTTTGAGTTTGTCAATTTTTCTCTATATGTTTGTATAGTCATCTCATAATTCTCTTTAATTTTGAAAATATGGCAAATTACAGTGGTTGCTTTTAAATGTTAATCTGACCTTACATTTCTGAGATAAATCCAGTTTAGTAATCATACTTTGCTCATTTTATGTATTGTTAGGTGCAGCTTTCTAACATATTGTTGACTTTTTAATTTGTATTTTTGAGAAATATTGCTCTATACGTTTTCTTCTTTATAAATTCTCATAACATTTCAGTATCAAGATTAGGACAATTTACTAAAATATATTGTGAAATGTACCATTTTTTCCTATTCTATGGAAGATTTGGCATGATATTGGAAATTTTTCTTCCTTAAATATTTAATGGAACTTAAGAATGTAGCCATCTGGAAGCAGATACTGTTTTTTTCCTTTATCTTCTTTCTTCATATAATTAAATTTAATTACACATTTAATTTATTTAATATGATAATTATAAGAATATTTGGGTATTCTATTTCTTATTTCTGCCTGAATAAGTTTTGGTAAGTAATACAATTTATCCATTCAACATTTTCAAATGTATCAACATAAATTTGTACATAATGCCCTGTTATTATTTGTTTAATCCCCACAGTGCCTATAGTGGTATCTCATTTATTATATCTTCATTAAGTTAATTAAGCTTTTGTCTTCTGTAATCAGGTTTGTCTGAAGCTGATGTATTTTATTAGTCTATTTACAGAACATTTCTTAACTTTGCTGAAACTCTATAATACAATAAATGTTTTCTATTTTATTAATTTTTGCTGTTATATTTAGTATTTATTTCTTTTTATTTTCTTATGTTTATTTTGTTTTTAATAAAATTATTGAGATAAATGATTACCTCATTAATTTTCAATTTTTTTCTTTTCTAAATATGCATTAAAATATAAATTACTCTTTGAGTTTCTTATAATGTTAAACACTTACTAAATGACTCAACGTAATATGGCTTTTAAAAAGACAAATCGAAAGTTATCAAACTTAATTTTCATCATTGAAAAGGCATTTAAAGAATGTAAAACTAAGTCACAAACTGAGGGAAGATATTTACAAAATATATATTGAATTGAGAGCTTGTATTCAGAATATGAGTTACTCTTACAAATCAAAAATAATAGTAATATAAACTGATTTTAAAATGAGCAAAACATTGGAACTGGTAGTTCTACAAGAAGTTATATAAATGGCAAATATGCCTATTGAAATATACTTCATATAATTTATCATGAGGTAAGTAAAAATTAAAACCACAAGGGCTGGGTGCAGTGGTTCACGTCTGTAATCCCAGCACTTTGGGAGGCTGAGGCAGGTGGATCATTTGAGGTTAGGCGTTCAAGACCAGCCTGGCCAACATGGTGAAACCCTGTCTCTACTAAAAATAAAAAAAATTAGCCAGGCATGGTGGCACGTGCCTGTAGACCCAGCCACTTGGGAGGCCAAGGCAGGAAAATTGCTTGAACCCGGGAGGCGGAAGTTGCAGTCAGCCGAGATCGTGCCACCAGTCTGGGTGACAGAATGAGACTCCGTCAAGAAAAAAAAAAAAAAAATTTAAACCACAAGGACATATAATTCCATATCCAGTAGAATGGCCAGTTTAAACACACACATACACACACACACACACATACCAACACACATACACAGAAAATAAATGTTTTTTAGAACATGAAACAACATGCACTCTAATATATTAGTGTAGGAATGAAAAACTGTAAGTCACTTTAGCAAACTGCCTGGTGATTTCTCATGAAATTAAACACATTTTATACAATCCAACAATCCCACTTTTAGGTATTTTCCAAGAGAAACAAAAATGTATGTCCACATGAAAATGTGTACCAAGTTATCATAATAACTTTATTCATAATAGCATCGAACCAGAAACACCCTAATATCCATCGCTGGTGAAAGGATTAGCAAACTGTAACATATTTATTAAACAGAATACTTTTAACAATTAAAAGGTATAAAATCCATATGTGACTGAATCTCTGGAGCCCTATACTAAGTGAAGAAGACAAACAGAAAAGATGGAACACTGGCTTCCATTTGCTTGAAATTAACAAAAACCACAAAATTTTAGTAACTGAAAACTGGCCATTGGTTACTAGAGGCTGAGTTGAGGGGAGCTCACTGCAAAGGGGCCCAGAAAATTCGAGGAGAGATCCAGAAACATTTTATATCTGATAACTTTGGTCCTAATAGGACAGTATATAATGAAACTGTAAAATCTACTTAAGTCTTATACTTAAGAACACAGGTGCAAGTAAGTAAGTAATAGTAAATGCATAGGAAATGATGTTATATAATGCACTATTTTCATTAATTTAAATAAAAGGACTGTTAATGTTTTGTATGGGTTCAATCAGAATGGAATAAAAAATTAGAGCTGATACCAAGTTAACGCAAATTTTTCTTACATAGTTTCCTCATAAGCTACTTTGATAATGTAGGCATAGAGATTTATTATTCAGAATAATGATTTAATGCCTTTATCTGCTTTTCTTGGCTCAGATATAGTACTGTGACAAAATTGAGGTCTGTGTCTCCCATTATTAAGACCTACTAACAAATATTTCTTATCAGCTTAAATGAACAGAATTCAAGGACATCGATTTCATCTACTTGGACATTATGTTCAGCTCAACCTATAGCAACTGTGGTAGTTCGAAGCACATCAATTTGGTTTAGCTGGCTTACAACTTTTGAAATCCTTTCCCTGCATTGTACCAGATCAGAGTTGGCCAAAACAGGAAATTCCATGATGTTTGGAAGATAGAAGTAAGTAGTAGCCATTGCTCTTTGAAGGTCATGGTTAAATTAGGTGAAAGACAATCACAGAAATGGTGGCAGAGTCTAGCTGCTCTTTCCTTTCCTTTATATCTAGCACTTTTTTTTCATTTACTTTGTTGGCCAAAAGTAGCCCTAGGCTCATCTCCACATGCTTGGGAGCAGATCAATAGAGATACAGTCATACCTTGTTTTATTGTTCTTTCCCTTATTGGGCTTTCCAGATACTGCTTATTTTTTTTTAACAAATGGAAGGTTTGTGGCAACCCTGAATCAAACAAATCCATGGGCATCATTTTTTCAATAGCATCTGCTCACCTTGTCCCTTTCTATCCCATTTCACTAATTTTTGCAATATTTCAAACTTTATTATTATTTTTATATCTATTATGGTGATCTGTGATCAGTGATCCTTGATATTACTATTATAATTATTTTGGTGTGCCACAAACAGCACCCATGTAAAATGGCAAACTTAATTGATAAATGTTTTGTGTGTCTTAACTGCTCCACTGTCCAGCCATTCCCATATCTCTCTTCCTTTCCTCAGGCCTCTCTATTCCCCAGAATAGAGCAATAACCTTACAATGCCCTTTAAGTGTTCAAGTGAAAGGAATGGTTACACATCTCTCACTTTAATTCAAAGCTACAGATTATCAAGGTTAGTGAGGAAGATATGTCGCAAGCTGTGATAGGCTAAAAGCTAAGCCTCTTGCAAAAAACAGCCAATTTGTAAATGCAAAAGGAAAACTTCTTGAAAGAAATTAAAAGCGCTACTTTAGTGAACATGCAAATGATAAGAAAGTGAAACAATTTCAGTGGTCCGAATAGAAGATCAAGCCAGCCACAACATTCACATAAGCCAAAGCCTGATTCAGAGCAAGGCACAATTCTCTTGAATTCTATGAGGGCTGAGAGAAGTGAAGAAGCTGCAGAAGTAAAGTTAGAAGCTAGCAGAGATCTTTTCATGAGGTTTAAGGAAAGAATCCATCTCCATAATATAAAAGTGCAAGGTGAAACAGCAAGTCCTAAAGTAGAAGCTACAGCAAGTTATCCGGAAGATCTAGCTGAGATCATTGATGAAGATGGCTATGCTAAACAACAGATTTTCAGTGGAGATGAAACAGTCTTCTATCGGAAAAAGATATCACCTAAGACTTTCACAGCTGGAGAGAAAAAGTCAAAGCCCAGCTTCAAAGCTTTAAAGAACAGGCTTACTGTCTTAATAGTGGTGTATGTAATGTAGTCAGTGGCTTTAAGTTTAAGCCAATGTTCCCTTCTACTCTGAAAATTCTAGCGTGGTTAAAAATTATGCCAAATCTACTTCTCTTGTGCTGTATAGATGAAAAAACAAAGCCTTGATAACAGCGCCTCTTATGTTATGGCATGGTATACTACATATTTTAAGCCCAGTCTTCACACCTACTGTTCAGAAAGAAAGATTCCTTTCAAAATATTATTACTCATTAACAATGTATCTCGTCACCCAAGAGCTCTGACGGAGATGTACAGGGAGACCGATGCGTTTTAATGACTCCTAACACAACACCCATCTGCAGTCGTAGAAGTAATTTTGACTTTCAAGTCTTATCATTTAAGATATAAATTTCATAAGGCTATATGTAGCTGCCATAAGTAGTGATTTCTCTGATGGATGTGGGCAAAGTAAATGTACAACTTTTTGAAAGAATTTACCCTTCTACATGCCATTAAGAAAATTTGTGAATGGGAGGACAACATACCAACATCAACAGGCATTTGAATAAATTAATTCCAACCTTAATGGGTGATATTGAGCTATTCAAGACTTCCATTGGAGGAAACAACTGCAGATGTAGATAAAATAGCAAGAGAGATCGAATTAGAAGTGGCGCCTGAAGGTGTGACTGAATTGCTGCAATCTTATGATATTACATGAATGGAAGAGGAGTTGCTTCTTATGGATGAGCAAGAAAAATGATAGTGATCTTTTGTGATGAAATCTCCTGGTGAAGAGGCTATGGACATTGTTGTTGAAATGACAGCAAATGATTTCGAATATTTAAATAAAATAAACTTTTTCATAAAACAGCTGCATGGTTTGAGAGGATAGGCTCCACATTTGAAAGAGTTCTACTGTGAGTAAATGCTATCAAACAGCATAATGTGCTACAGAGAAATCTTTCATGAAAGGAAGATTCAGTACATGTGACAAACTTCATTGTCTTATATTAAGAAATTGCCACAGCCATTTAACCTCAGCAACTACTACCCTGATAAATCAGCGACTATCAACATTGAGCCAAGACTTTCTAGAAGCATTGAAGGCTCAGATGATGGTGAGCAAGTTTTAGCAGTAGTGTATTTTTAATTAAGGCATGTACATTGCTTTTACAGACATAATGCTATTGAATACTTAATAGAACATGACATAGTATAAACATAATTTTTATAGTAATATGGTTTGGCTGTATCCCCACCCAAATCTCATCTTGAATTGTTGTTCCCATAGTCCCCACTTGCCATGGGAGGGAACTGGTGGGAGGTACTTGAATCAGGGGATGGTTACTTACGTGCTGTACTCATGACAGTGAGTTCTCATGAGATCTGATGGTTTTATAAGGGGCTTTCCCCCCCTTTGCTCTGCACTTCTCCTTCCTACTAGCTTGTGAAAAAGGATGTGTTTGCTTTCCCTTCAATCATGATTATAATTTTCCTGAGACTTTGCCAGCCATGCTGAACTGTGAGTTTTTCTTTATAAATTATCCAGTCTTAGGTATTTCCTCATAGCAGTATGAAAATGGAATAATACAATAAATAGTACCCACAGAGTAGGGTGCTGATATACCCAAAAATGTGGAAGTGACTTTGGAACTGGGTAACAGGCAGCAGTTAAAACAGTTTGGAGGGCTCAGAAGAAGATAGGAAAACATGGAAAAGTTTGGAACTTCCTAGACACTTGTTGAATGGCTTTGAAAAACGTGCTGATAGTGATGGACAATAAAGTCCAGGCTGAGGTAGTCTCAGATGGATGTGAGGAACTTGCTGGGAATTGAAGCAAAGGTGAGTGACTCTTGTTATGCTTTAGCAAAGAGACCGGTGGCATTTTGCCCCGCCCTATGGATCTGTGTAACTTTGAACTTGAGAGAGATGATTTAGGGTGTGTGGTGGAAGAAATAGAATTCTAAGTAGCAAAGCATTCAAGAGGAAGCATGGCATAAAAGTTTGGAAAATTTTCAGCCTAATGATGTAAAGTAAAGGAAAAACCCATCTTCTGAGGAGAATTTTAGCTTTCTGCATAAATTTGCATAAGTAACGAAGAGCCAAATGTTAATCACCAAGACAATGAGGAAAATCTCTTTAGGGTAAGTCAGAGACCTATGCAGCAGCCCCTCCCAAAACAGGTCCAGGGGCCTAGTAGGAAAAAACAGTTTCATGGGCCAGCCCAGGGCCCCCCTGCTGTGTGCAGCCTAGGAACTTGGTGCCCTGCATCCCAGCTGTTCCAGCCATGGCTAAAAGGGACCAAGGTACAGCTTGAACTGTTGCTTCAGAGGGTGCAAGCTCCAAGCCTTGGCAGCTTACATGTGTTGTTCAGCCTGTGGGTGCACAGAAGTCAAGAATTGAGATTGGGGACACTTCCACCTGGATTTCAGAAGATGTATGAAAATGCTAGGATGTTCAGGCAAAAGTGTGCTGCAGGGGTGTATCTCTCAAGGAAAACCTCTGCTAGGGCAGTGAGGAAGGGAAATGTGGGGTCAGAGCCCCCACACAGAGTCCCCACTGGGGCACGGCCTAGTGGAGCTGTGAGAAGAGGGTCAATGTTCTCCAGACCCCAGAATGGTAGATCAACCAATAGCTTGCACAATGCTCCTGGTAAAATCAAAGACACTTAGTGCCAACCCATGAGAGCAGTCAGAAGGGGGGCTATATTTCTCCCATTTCTCCCAATTTCTTTCATTTGGAATGGGTATATATTTCTCCCATTTCTCCCAATTTCTTTCATGTGGAATGGGTATACTTACTCAATGCCTGTACCCACCTATTGTATCTTGGAAGTAACTAACTTGCTTTTGATTATACAGGCTTGTAGGTGGAAGGGACTTGCCTTTTCTCAGATGAGACTCTGGACTTCAACTTTTGAGTTAATGCTGGAGTGAGTTAAGACTTTGAAGGACTGTTAGAAGGTCATGATTGTGTTTTAAAATGTGAGGACATGAGATTTTGGAGGGACCAGGGGCAGAATGATATGGTTTGGCTGTATCCCCACCCAAATCTCACCTTGGATTGTAGCTCTTACAATTCCCACATCTTGTGGGAGGGACCCAATGGGAAGTATTTGAATCATGGGGGCAGTTACCTCTATGCTGATCTCATCATAGTGAGTTCTCTCAAGATCTGTTGGTTTTATAAGTGGCTTCCCCTGCACTTGGCTCTGCTCTTCTTCCTGCCCCTATGTGAAGAAAGATGTGTTTGCTTCTCCTTCTGCTATAATTGTAAGTTTCCTGAGGCCTTCCCAGTCATGCTGAACTGTGAGTCCATTAAACATATTTTTCTTTGTAAATTACCCGGTCTTTGGTATTTCTTCATAGTAGTATGAAAATGGACTAATACAACCGGGAAACAAGAAAATTCACGTGTCTTTCTTTATTGTGATGGCCTGGAAGCAAACCCAAAATATCTCTGTGGTATGCCTGTAGTAACACCACTTCCCACAGACCTACACCTTAGCCTTGCTTCCACAATTCCCTTCAGTGGCTTGGCCTCCCAGATTATCTGGTAGGTCACTCCTTTGATGCTTTACCTTTCCTTCTGGACCTTTACTTCTCCAGTTTTTGCCACAGTTTAGTAACATCTATGTCCTATAAGGAATCGTTTATCCTATAACTCAGGAGTTCTGCTTCCCTGTTTGACATTGACAAATATGATGACTTCAAGAACTTAAGAATACCACAACTGCCATGTAAAATGAATGCATATTATTCAGGTAGTCAAGTTTTTTTTTCACTTGCCGTGACAAAAAGGAACAATTATCTGAAGGGAGATCATGTGAAGGGAGAGATTATCATATGACATCAATGCAAAAATATCAACATCAGGCAGAAGAATTGGGCTTCACTCCCCATGGTATTAACTTACTCTCTTCAAACCCTCATTATTTAGTCTAAGATTTGGTTAATTACAACAATTCATAATTATCTTCACTGCATATTAAACTTAGAGTTTTTACAATGTCTAATGCTATTTGGGGAAGAAATACTTTATTTTTCTTTTTCAAATTTTCTTCTCTTTCTATCTGTACATCATACCATAAAGCCACATACACACATATGAGCCTATGCTTGCCTTGTCAACACATTCATCCTGAACGCCAGTATCTTTTAAACATGTTTATTGGCTGTAGAAACATTTGTCATCAGGCTAGGGTGGGAATGTACAGGCATGAGCTCTACCTGAGCATGTTTTTTGTTAACCTCCTAAGCTCCCTTACTTATCTTTGAAACACCTCAGAACTAGATTAGAAATTCATAGTACAGATGTAGAAATCCCTTTTGCTACCTATATCCTCTTCTTTTATTTTCCCTTGATGAGTACTGCTATAATAGTTTAAATTTTTAGCTCTCAACACCTGATTTTAATTTTCAGATTTGGAGTTTTTGTATTTGATGCTTTAGAATTTGGGGTATTCAGATTTGTTTTTGGCTCAGTTTGCTTTTTTGTCTCCGTATCTTCAGTTATCTTTGGAGAAAATCCCTAGTATCTCCAACGTCTGGTTATTAAGATGCACACCTATACATAGAATTTAGCTCCAGTCTATATTGGGAAGGAGAATGTTGACATTGTCTACAGAGTACAAACTCCACATGGGTAAGGATGGTGTATATTTGCCAAGGTATTCCCAGTACCCATCACAGGTTTCTAGATCATAAAAATTCAGTAATTGTTAAAGTGATGAATTCAGAAAAATTCCATTAATTGAGCGTTTTTTCTTTCTTTTACGTGCAACTGTTTGAATGTATTCCCTTTGATATACAAAAGCCCAATAAGTTGTATGAGCTTCAAAGGCAAACGGTATGCCTACTTTGTTCATTGGCTTATATCCATATCCCAGCACAATGCCTGTCTGAGTATAAAGTATAATCACAAATACGTGGTTTCTGAGGAAACAGTCAAGGGATATGCATTAGTTTTCTCTGATTATTACCTCCACAGAGACGGCTAACTATGTGGCTTGGAGGAAGCAAGGACTTGGTAATTTGGTCTGTGGAGAATCTGTATTAGTCTTCCATATACTTCAGTTCCTAGAGATTGCCACATATTGAGGACACAGAAAATGATATGCTAGGGTTTGTTATAAATATTTTTACTTTATTAGATTCAAAAAATGCTTTCTAACTCTATGTGTTTGTTGGAGGACAAGTCATGTACCCTGAAAAATAGTGTCTACCCTTGTTAGCACACACTGCCATACCAACAATACTAAAATTTAGTAGCTTATGAAAACAATTATTTAGTTAACTATTCTGTTGGTTGGGAAGTTGGGCTTTTTTTCAGCTAGATGAATCTTGAGATCTCATGTGTCTGGCTACTCATGTGACTATGGTCAGTTTTCAGATTGATAAGGGATCAGCTGGTCTAGGGAAGACCTCAGTTGTGACCTCTTATATAATACATTTTTTAAGTTCAGGTGTATATGTGTAGGTTTGTTATATAGGAAAACTTGTGTCATGGGAGTTTGTTGTGCAGATTATTTTGTCATCCACGTATTAAGCCTCATACCCATTAGTTATTTTTACTAATCCTCTTACTTCTTCCACCCTCCATCCTCTAGCAGGCCCTAGTGTCTGCTGATGCCCTGTATGTGTCAATGTATTTTCATCATTTAGCTCCCATTTATAAGTGAGAGCCATGTGGTATTTGGTTTTCTGTTCCTGCATTAGTTTGCTAAGGATAATGTCCTTCAGCAGCATCCATATTTCTGCAAATGACATGATCTTGTTCCTTTGTGTAGCTGCATAGTATTCCATGGCGTATATGCACCATATTTTACTTATCTTGTATAACATTGATGGGCATTTAGATTGATTCCATGTCTCTGCTATCGGGACTAGTGCTGCAATCAATGACCATACGTGTTCATGTGGCTTTACAATAGAATGATTTATATGCCTTTGGATGTATACCCAGTAATGGGATTGCTGGTTCAAATGGTATTTCTGGTTTTAGGTCTTTGAGCAATCACCACATTGTCCTCCACAATGATTGAACTAATTTACACTCCCACCAACAGTGCATTCGTTCTCTACAACCTCCCCAGCATCTTTTATTTTTTGATTTTGTAGTAATACCTAATGTGACTGGTGTGAGATGGTATCTCACTGTGGTTTTGATTTGCATTTCTCTAATGATGAGTGATGTTGAGCTTTTTTTTCAAATCATTGCCCGATTTAAGAGGTCATGGCTTCTCCAGAAATTGGACCCCTCTTATACCTTATACAAAAATTAACTCAAGAAGAATTAAAGACTTAAAAGTAAAATCTAAAAACATGAAAACCCCAGGAAAAAAACTAGGTAATACCTTTCAAGACATAGGCATGAGCAAAGACTTCATGACTCAAACATCAAATCAACTGCAACAAAAGCCAAAACTGACAAATGGGATCCAATTAAACTAAAGACCTTCTCCTCAGTGAAGGAAACTATCATCAGAGTGAACAGGCAACCTACAGAATGGGAGATAAAGTTTGCAATCTACACACCTGATAAAGGTCTAACATCCAGAATTTACAAGGAAATTAAACAAATTTACAAGAAAAAAACAAACAACCCCAACAAAAAGTGAGCAAAGGATATGATCAGACAGTTCTCAAAAGAAGACATTTATGCGGCCAACAAACACATTCAAAGAAGCTCATCATCACTAATCATTAGAGAAATACAAATCAAAACCACAATGAGATACCATCTCACACCAGTTAGAATAGCAATCATTAAAAGTCAGGAAACAACAGATGCTGGAGAGGATGTGGAGAAACAGGAACACTTTTACACTGTTGATGGGAGTGTAAATTAGTTCAACCATTGTAGAAGACAGTGTGGCAATTTCTGAAGGATCTAGAACCAGAAATACCATTTGACCCAGCAATCCTATTACTGGGTATATACCCAAAGGAGTATAAATCATTCTACTGTAAAGACATATGCACACGTATGTTTATTGCAGCACTGTTTACAATAGCAAAGACTTGGAACCAACCCAAATGCCCATCAATGGATAAAGAAAATGTGGGACATATACACCATGGAATACTATACAGCCATTAAAAAAGAATGAGTTCATGTCTTTTGCAGGGACATTGATGACGCTGGAAAGCATCATTCTCAGCAAACTGACACAGGAGCGGAAAACCAAACACCACATGCTCCCACCACTCATAAGTGGGAGTTGAACAATGAGAACACAGGGACACAGGGATGGGAACATCAAACACTGGGGCTTGTTGTGGGGTGGGGTTAAGGGGAGGGAGAGCATTAGGACAAATACCTAATACATGCAAGGCTTAAAACTTAGATTACAGGTTAATGGGTGCAGAAAACCACCATGGTACATGCATATCTGTGTAAGAAACCTGTATGTACCACACATATATCCCAGAACTTAAAGTAAAATAAAATAACATAAAATAAAAAGAGGTCACAGCTTTTCACAGGACATGAACAGACAGTTTTCAAAAGCTGTGACCTCCTAAATATAGCCCATGAGTTTCTCATCTTCCATTAGATTAGTGCAGAATGTTCAACATGATAGTAGGCTTTAAAGAGAAAAGGGGGAAGCATACAAAGTCTCTTGAATTTCAGGCTCAAATTCATGCACATTTCCTGTTGCATTCAATTGGTCAAAGCAATTTACAAAGTCAGTCAGTTTCAAGAGTGGAAAAATCAACTCGGTTGCTTAAGAGTAGAGCTTCAAAATATTGTGGCCATTTTCGCAAATTATAATAATATATTTTTAAAGTGTATTCTCTTTATAGTGAGCTAGAAATAACATATGGAAAAAATGTATAGACACAAATATATAAACACACACACACACACACATTTTTTTGTAGCTGAATGGTTACATGGTCAGTGCTTCTCCATGCTGGGAGAAAGATTAAAAATCCACTCTCCTTCCTCCTCACAGTGTTATCCAACACCTCCTACAAACCAAATCTAACACTCTTATTCCCATGCTCTTCTATATATTGAGATATCCAAATGGGCATTAGAGAAGGTTTTGGAAGAAAAATTCACTTCCTTGCCTATTACAAACTTGAAACTTATGTCTACTCAGAGAGGTAAAAGACACTCTGATGTCAAAAAGACACTTTGATGCCCTACGAGCTTCCTCTCTGCCTGTGTCTGTAGTGGTGACTCTAAAACAAAGGCTTCTAAACCTTACTGATTATTAGATGCACATAGAGAATTTGAGCCACAATCCTACATACAATGAATTAAAAGCTTTGAGGATATGGTCAAAGTATTCATAGTTTTTAGTATCATTGACAAATGAAGAAATTATGTTAAAGATAATTCAAGTTATCTGTCCAAATTCAACAAATGCCCCTGGAAGAGTTGACAATAAAATTTCAAGGATCTGGACTCCTTGCTCAATTTCTCAATTCCTTGAGTACCCACAAGGAATAAAATTCATTTTAATCACATCAGAATCTTTTAATGAAATTCCAAATAATTCCGCCACCCTATCATTGATTATATATCACGAATGTGACATGATCCATGTGAATTCCAGAATATGTTATCTAGGAGTAATCTGCCTTCCATGTATATTGATTTTGCAATTTTCAATCTTTACTAAGGTTCTATATCTAAATCTATTTTCAGGAAATTTACTATGATCTGCAAAATTTAATAGACCTATGATATGACATGCTATATTTATCATTTATATGACATCTCTTAAATAGAAAAGACAAAATATTATAATTTAGGTTACTTTGGACCATTGTCAATATTGTCAGTGTCCGATAGAGCATTGCTCGCTCTCTTTCTCACTCTCCCTCGCTGTCCTTCAAATAAAATTGCCCTTTTATTAATTTTTGCTCTACCCAAGACTGGCAGCTGATTTTGAAGTGTCAGACCATTATTTGGTTTTTTTTTTTTTTTTTGGATGTTACCATTTATTGCAAGGAGGATAAAATCAATGTGACATTTCCAGAACAATGATAAATGACAATAATAAGTGGTCTTTAAATGCGGAAGACTAATTTTTAAAAATGTCACCAGTGTACTATTTCAGACTTTGTCAAAGATAAAGCAGTAAAACTTATAGATGTAAAAACTAATAATATTTCACCATGTTACTTGCAGATAAAGATGCTATACTTCCATCATTATAGGTCTATCTAAACACTGCCTTACTACTAGAATAAGTACAGTTATAATATGAAAGTCCATTGATTTGGGCCATTCAAAAAGAAAATTATGGATGTTTGGCCTGAGTGAGTGAGTGTGAGTGTGTGTGTGTGTGTGTGTGTGTGTATGCATACATGCATGCTTCTTTTTGGCTCTGGATGGGAGTAATTTAAACCTGTAATCACTGAAATATACTGCACACATCTTTTTTTAATCTATTTTCATCTGTATAATCCTGGGAAAACTCTACACCCTCCCTTTGTTTCACAATTTTCATTTTTCAAATAAAAATATCACAAAAACCAACTCATAGGTTAAACAGAGAAGATAGACAAAAATCTTAGAACAGTGCCTGGCATATAGTAAGGACTCAATAAGTGTATGTATCATTATCATTCTTAGTAATAATGTTGTTATAAAATGGTACAACATCATCAATACTGAACTGCTCATACTAGCAGGAATTCTTACATTACCATTTTTATATTGTTGTTGTTCAAGCTTTCTAATTGTCCTTTAAATTCTTTTCATGCAGTGAGCGGTTTATATTTTACCTTGTGCTTCAGTGAAACTGGAATAAAATTATGTGCATTTTGCAAATTACTAGACTGATGGTCAAGAAACAGTGCAGCACAAAGCCAGGAAGAGACTTTGTAGTTCTCATTGAGGATTCATTTTCAGAGAATTAATTTATAGTTTGGAGGAACGAAGTAAAAGTCACAATCTGCAATTTGCTCTATAAAGATCCACCACATTTTCAGGGGCCAAAAACCTTAGCGGGAACTTACAACAAACTTATGTCAAAAAAGAACAGTCACTGTGCCAGAATGAACTGCAGGAAGGAAAAAGAACATAGAAGTAAAAGAGCAAAGAAAGAATTCCCTGCTGCTTTCCAGAGTGACAGATGATGGACACCTTGTTGACACCCAGTTACTACTTTATCAAGAGTTTCCCATCAGTATGAATTGAGGAATTTCCCATAGGATAGAGTTTCACTTTCCTTATTTTCATATGGTGAATTAATTCATTTTGCTTTCTTGCATTTTAATATGCATAAAGAAATTTTAAGTAGTGAATTATAAATTCTTTGTAATTTGTAGTTATCTGTTAACATTCATAAATTGGTTGACCCATGAAATCTTACGTTTGTGAGAAAAGGACTTCAGTTCAAATTCCAACCCTAAAACTTAGAAATTTTGTGATCTTGTGAAAGTTACTTAATATCTCTGAATTTCTAAATCCTCATCTATACAATGTCAATAACAGTACTAGTATCTTGGGGTATCTTGAGGATTATATTGTCACACAAACACACACACACACACAGAGTACTTGAGATTACTCCCATGAAACAAAAGGTTCTCAATATGTCTTTGTTCCCTTCTCACTCTTTCTCCTCCTCCTCTACTCTTAGAGCATTTTTTATAGTATTTTCTAATTTACAAATCTGTCCTACAGATTAGTACTTTAATCAGTGTGTTAAAGATAAACAGAGATTGAAAAAGAACAAGGAAATGGTGTCCTAGACCACCATTGTCTTTTTCACCAATAGCATTTCTCCACACTCATCCTTGCCCTGCACCATCCCAAGACTATGCCTTCATAGAAAAAAAATGTCTTCAGGCTAAGGCCAGAAAAAAAAAAAAAAAAAAAAAAAAAAAAGATAAAAAAAGCTGATGTCAAAGAATTCATTCCTAGCCAGAACTGCTGTTCTATACCCAAATGAAGTTGCCTCAGTTGAACCTCAGGAAGTAATCCTGTGACCAAAGAGAACAAGGACAACAACAACAAAAAAAACCAAAATAAAGACAAAAGCACATATTCTTTCTTCTTTCCCTTTGACTGCATTTAGGAATCTCTGCCCACTTTCTTACTAGTCTGGTTATGGACAAGATCTGTCGGTTCACAACAGCATGCTAAAGATAAGCAAGCCAGGCAAAGGGAAGCAGGTTTGCTGTCACCCCTACAGCAGCAAGTGGGAAGCTTCCGGGTAAGAGAAAGTCTCAACATTATTTTACCAACTTAAGTTCTGTACAGAAGTTCCAAAAACAACAACAAAAAAAGCCAAATAATCCCCCATTGAATTCCAGTCTGATCTTTTAATGGAAATTTCACCTCTTATATTGTGACAAAATAAAATACACAATCCTTGACCCTGATTCGTTGTGAGAGGAGGAAAAATAAGCTCAGGATGGGATTATGTAGTTAAGGGAGGTGAGAAAAACAGAGACTCTTTGTGTTCCTTCTGAAAGCCAAAGATCGATTTAATTATATACCAGAGATGATATGCTCAAACCAAGACCTGCTGCCATAGTCTGGGCATGCGCTCTGCTCCAGGTTCCAGTAACTGTCAGGAAAATGAATGTTCTCTATTACTTTGCTAGTAAGAAACTGTGGTTTTTGAACTAAGAGTGTTGGCATTATCTGGAAGTTAGTTGGAAATGCAGAATCTAGGACCAACTTCAGATCTACTGAATCAGACCCTCAGGCAGGATTCTGAGTTTTAACATTTTCAGGTGATTAATTTAATTATTGAAATTTGAAAACCTCTGCACTACTCTTATGTGATTATTTTTGATAAAGTTTAAACAAATGAGAACATCCGGACGGACTCACTTAGTATTCCTTTTGGAAGCTAAAAATAGGACTAAAACCTAGACCAATGTTTCTCAAAGTGTGAGTCATTGACCAGCAACATCAGCTTCACCTGCAAATATGTTAAATGTGCAAATTCCTTGTCCCACACCAGAGCTGCTGAATCAAAAACTCTGGGAGTGAGGCCTAGCAATGTAGGGTTTAACAAGGTGTGTAAGTGATTCTGAGGCATGCTAAAGTCAGAGAACCACTTTCCATAGCTGAAAATGAGCCACTAGACCACCCTTAGGTCTATAACAGAAACTTTTCTGTTTTTTTTGCTTTATTTCACAGCAGAAAAAGCCAGGTCATGAAGGCCACCCGTAATGCCCATAGGAGAGCCAATCCAAACAGCCTAGTTGAGGTTTGCTCAGAGTTCCAAGCAGCAGTGGTCCTTACCTTTCTTATTTTTCAAAAGGATCTACCCCCCAAAATAGCCCATATCTAAAATCTTCCAAAAGTTAGCTTATTTAATTCTCCAACAACTGCCTAAACTCTAGGATTCTAATAACTTCTTTGCCATTAAACTGTTCTCAATTTTCCTGTATGATTGTAATGGAATGGATGACGAAAAGTGGAAAAAGAGAGGGTTATTGAGAAGCCTCTTCTAAGCTTTTCATAACCATCTTTGTAGAAGCTGCCCCCCCAACCCATACATTTCTGTGACTCTGCTGCACAGCCTCACATCTAGATGTGGCCAGGCATTCATAAGTACAGAAAGCAGCTACCCTTGTTTACTGCATATAATAGGTTGAATGGTGATCTCCTAAAATACATGTTCATGTTCTAATTTCCAGAACCTGATATCTTACCTTATTGCATGTTAGGAAAAGGGGTGGGCAGGGGAAAAAGTCTTTGCAAATGTAATTAAGGGTCTCAAAATGAGATCATCCTGGATTTTCTGGGTGGGTCTGAAACCCTAAATGCAATGACAAATATTCTAAAGGAAAAAGGATAGAGGGAAATTTGAGATAGCAAGAAGATGAAAAGACACAGAGACAAAGAGGAAGCAATGTGGCCATGGAGGCAAAGATTGGAGTGACAAAGCCACAAGCCAAGAAATGCCTGGTATCACCAGAAGCTGAGGCAGAAGAGTCAAGAAAGACAATCTCCTCTAGAGCCTTCAGGGGAAGAGCAGCCCTGCCAACACCTTGATTTTGGATTTCTGGCTGCAAAATATATTGCTGTTGTTTTAAGTCACCCAATTCGTGGTAACTTGTTAGAGCATCCCTAGGAAACTTATACACTGTCTTTCTCTTCTAAGTGAGATTACTGTAGCAGCAACAGTTCAAGTGGAAATCTAGCTTTGAAAACATCCTGTAGTCATTGTATTATAACATAGAGGCCAGATCAAAGGACAACTGATAAAGGTGGACTGTGTGTGGTGTTTTTCACCCTCAATTCAGAGCGCTATCTCTAGGTCTAGTTTGCAGGAACCCCCTTTGACTTTGTGACTGGGTCCCTGCTACATCTCTCCAGGCATAGGTCTGACCTCAACCTCCAAAGGTTGACAAGATTAACAAATCACAAATGATCATCTTTCTGGCCCATATTTAGTAGCCCCAAAATGGTTAACATTTTCTTGTGTTTTCATTGTTGCCTTCCGTATATTTTATCAGTATATCAATTTTAATATTTTATGTTTTTTCAGTAAAAAAAAATTATGAAAGTTTATAGAACTGGGACCATAGTAGTTCAGGGTTGGTTATGAGTCTAAGCAACTCAGATTTTAATTTTTGTTTTGAAAGCACTGATTCTTGAATTTCTTGAGCCTCATGGCTTATTTTTCTAATTAAGCATCTCCAGGTATTTGGCTCCCATATTCATTGAAATAATTTTGTATACATATATGCCTCCTTCCAAACTTTCACTTTGACATCTAAAATGTTTTATCATAGTTTCAATGGATGTAGTTTTCAATCTGCTGTAGGTTTTAACATTTCAAAATGATATACCATTTTATTTTTGTTTTAATGCATCTAATGGAATCTCAATACCAATGAGATGCCCCCTGCCATTTATTTAAAATACATTAAAAATTCTTCAAAAGTTGAAGATTTTACAGGATTTCTCTTTTGTTTCCACTGATAAGCCCACCATATATATGTGTGTATATATTTATGTATCTATATGTATATATATGTATTTTACTTTGTCAAATACATGCTTTTCAGCAGAAAAGTCTATTGTTGATTATTCTATCATATTTTTGTATAAATTAAAACCAATGTAGAAGTCAAAATATGATTTTAAACTTTCTACAACCAAGTTTCTAAGTGCTATAAAATTTTTTGATAGCTATCACAATTAATATATATTTACAATTTAAATATATACCACAAATATTGATAAATAATTTTTATGCATTACAAGATAAATATTACTTAAAATGTACCTCCTAATGAGATAGAAGAGGCTGCTTTCCTACATAACTGTTACTTATGCATCATCATTTCTGTTTTTCTTTTTATATTTGTTCAGTTTTATTCATATAATATCAAGAAACACACTATCAGTCTAAAACGACCAGACAATGAAGAGATAATTAGCAACCTCAAAATTGTAGGGGCTAATGCAAGCAGGTAAGCAAACAAATAAACAAAAATATCTATTTATCTCATACTTTGTGTACTCAGTACAAGTCAGTTGTGAGCTCTGGTCTATTTCTTCTGATTTCAGAATCCAAGCTGCCTGAGAAGCTACTATCTTAAAAGCTGACAATCAGAGTGGCAGAAGGAAAAATATTACCACCAATTAAATGCTCCAGCCCCACATAAAATAGATTACTTCAACTTCCAAATCACTGGCAAGATATGCATCCTACTATGTGCTTGATGGGTGAAATTCGAAATTCTTGTTGAGTGCGTAGACTGATTCTCACAGTTCATTCTTTTGGCCCCTAAATATTTGACTTACTCCCTCCTTCCCAAGCAAAATACTCTCATGCCTTGCCTAAAGCAGAATATCTGAAATTCTAATCATCAGGTTTTGGATTGTTAAGAGGTGTGAGTTTCTTTTAAAATGGAAAAAAGGTCTGATTGTGAAGGAGAAAATAGGAAAGGAGAAACTGAATGAGTCTTCAATTGCAGCAAATTGGTTGTTTGGAATTTGAAGATTTGGCTATTGATTTCCTTAAAATTCTCCATACTCAGGCACCCTAGAGATAGCCCTCATATAGCTATAGGGTAGACATAACAATTTTGATGGACACTGGTTCTAGCCAACAGAGAGGGAAACAATGACATGTTAGTTTAGAAAGTTCCAGATGATATGTGTTTTTAATAATAAAGGAATCAAATTATAGAATAATTAAATACTTTTTGGAAAAACTTGTGATTAGTAATCTATAAAACTGACATACCAAAAAGTAAGCTTATCATATCGTGTGTGTGTGTGTGTGTGTGTGTGTTTGTGTGTGTGTATGAGAGAGAGAGATAGATGAGAGAGAGGGAGAGAGAGACCTGCAAAGACTGAGAAAAAGAGATAGGTAGATGATAGATAGATAGATAGACAGATAGATAGATAGATAGATGATTGACAGATAGATAAAGTTTGGTTGTGTAATTCATAATTCTACATCTTTTTTTTTTTTTTTAGCAAAATGACTTTCTTTCACAACGGCATCATGGTTCTTCCAAAGGTGAACAACTGAACATAAAAACCATCAGCAATCATAAGATAATGTGTTATTTTATGATAAGATGCTACAAGTTTATCATCATGATACAAGGCAAACTTCTTCCCCAGATCTTTATTTATACGATTGGGAGAGTGGGGAAAAGTGGAATTTTAAAGACTTCTCTTGAATTATTTGTATTTTTATCAGCAAGTATTATGGGTAAGCATGTACATAGCTTTGTCAATTTCTCCATTTTCTCCCTGAATTATTGGGAAAATATCACGTGCCTACAGATCAAGCTTAGGGCAATGACTTACAGCCATGATATAAAACATCCATAATTGTTTCTTTGAGAGTTTCAAGACCCTAGCTCTCAAGGTCATCTATTATCTGCACTTTGCCATCTGACCATTTATCTAGTGTACTGGGATTGTCACTTCAAAGAACTGACCTTGCATTTTGATGATACGACTGCATATGAAAAAGTAGAGAATTTTCCTTTAAGGATCAGTAAATTGCAGGAGTAGAAATGAAGGAAAACTAATAATTGCTTCTTAAAATGGTTATTTATTTATATTTAAGTAATTTAAGTTTCCATAGCTCAAATTTTAAAATGAACTGACAAGGTTTGACAGATCCAAAACTGCTAGAAACTTTTATTAGTAGGTAAAGATGAATCATTTTTCTTCTTGTTTCAGGAAAATACTCACCCCATAGGGGGAAAAATGAGCTCATTTCAACCTAAAAAAATCAATGGCCTAAAAAGAAAAAGCAAAAGAAGAAGAAGTAAGAAAAACTCAATGTGCCGTATTTCATACAGGAAAATGATATCACTGATATATTGTCAATAAGACATGTTCTTGGAACCTCTTTCTTTGAGGGAGAAAGTTTTCACTAAATTACCCACAGTTACTCATTTGACTATTTTTTTTTCAAAAAGTCATTCTTGATCTGGCCACATTTTTCTCTATGCAAATTAAATAATTTAGCCTCATTAACTCCACTTTCTAATCCATTGATCATCCAAGACTCACTAAATGCTTCACCTTCTCCATGTTATCCTACATGGATATAAAGTCCACTGAACTCTTGTATGGTCACACTCTGTCATCTAATATGCAGCACAATCTTAATAATCTCATTTTATTTACTAACTGATAGTATGTTCTCTAAAACAAAGTGTGAAAAACATCTCAATTTTTTTGATTGTCCATGGATACTCAATATTGCCACAGGAACCCAAGACAATAGAGCCCAGAAAACATCCCAAGAAAAGCAGCATGATTTTTTTTCCGAGCAAGTGTCCTAAACTCCAAAATGGTTTCCTATCCAATCAGTTTGGAGTAAAAACAAGATTAGGATGTGTCATCAAAGCAGATTTAGTGAGATACTTGATTTGCTACATTGTCTTTAAGAAAGTGGAATATGTTCCAAAAAACTCTCCTTATGAAGCATTTCAACGTCTGGCTCTTTCCATCTTCACCCCTTGAATCATCACCTTGTAGGGAGTACACCAAATATAGATGTTTTTATTTAATAATCTTTTCCTACAGTTTATTTATTTCATATGAAAGCATTCATCCAAATCTGAAATAATATGTTTATATCTTTGCTTAGCCTTTTGTTGAGGAAGATCTTTAAGACCAGCGACCAGGTCTGTTTTGTTTGCAATTGTATATCTACTAATTTAGCACCTAATGTATCATACCATTACAATGCAGATGTGGTAAATAAGTGAATATAAAAACTGAACCCTTGACATATATATTAAAGTTTCTCTAACTTACTGAGTTCTCTCTAGAACTTTTGGTATGCTTCCACATTACATCATTTCACTTCCAGTACATTGGCTAGTTAGGAGCCTGTGTTGTATTATAATTCTGTCTGCTCCTCTCAAAAAGTGATCAGGATGGGTATCAGATGAAGCTTCATGAAATAATAAGAAATAACTATATTATTGTTTCTATTTACCTAACTGGAGTTTTTGAGAAAAGCATCTTACATTAGTAATTTGAATTTTTTTGTCAATGTTGCTTACAGAAGTCATATTTCTTGGTCTTTACGATATAAAGGTATGTACACCAGAATAACTTGAGAAGATATCTATTATACACACATCTTTATCCAAACAAGATCCTGAATTCAGATATTCAGGAGAATAATTTGGTCCCGTGTATATTGAAAAAGCACCTAAAATAATTCTGATAGGCACTATCAGACAAAGAACTGCAATGAATATTCGAACAATTTATTTTATTTCTTATTTTAAAAAATATGTTATTTTAAAAAATTTTTATGGGCACATAGTAAGTGTATATACTTATGGGGTATATAAGATATTTTGATACAGGCATGCCATGCAAAGTGAGCATGTCACGGAGAATGGGGTATCCATCTCCTCAAACATTTATCCTTTGAGTTACAAACAATCCAATTACATTTTTAAAAATACACAGTTATTATTGATTATAGTCACCCTATTGTGCTATCATCTAGTAGGTCTTATTAATTCTTTCTGTACCCATTAATATTTCCTATTTTAAATCACACCCAGATATATTGCTCAACACAATTCATTTAATTAGTCTTTCAAATGAATAGAGGTTTTCAAATTTTATTTTGGTGTTTGCTGTTTGCAGCGAGGGTCTTTGTTTTTATTTATCAATAGCTCTTGGGGATTTGCTCATTCTCTTTATTTCAAATAATATCTATTTTTATCTTCACTGATTTTTTTCCTATCCCACACTTTAGGTTTATTTTGTTATTCGTTTTTTTTTTAAATTGAATAAGTGCATATATTTTAATTTTTCTTCTGTCTTGTACATATGCTCATTTCTTTTTAAAAAACTGTACTTAAAATTGTAAATATTTCTTCAAATATTGCTTTTACAAAATAAAATAGGTATTTAATATGCATTTTGATTTTGTTGCAAATAGTTATTTTTACTTTTTATCTTTTATTTTCAGACTTTTAATTTTACCTTTCTTTTTCAGTTATGATTCAATTGTACTGAATAAAGCATATCAAAATCTTTGTAATTTATTGAGATTCCCTTTATGGCCTAATTCCATTTTATTTAAGTTTCATGTTTTTGTTGGAAACAATGTATATATTCACTTTGTTTTTTGAAATTTCTACCATATACTTACTCTGGATCTACTTTATTTATTTGTCTCTAATTTTATTACATAGATTTTTAGATTTTTCTTAGTAGTTCAGGTTTTTGCTTTTTATTTCTCAAAATTATTTTGTTAGATTATGAAAGAGTCTTGAGTTTAATGTTATTTATGGGTTGAAGTTTAATGGATATGAACTACCCATTTCTACTCTTCTCACATAAATTATATTTTGCTTTGTAGTAATATTGCAGTTCAGGGTTTCATTTTTAATAACAGACTTTATGTCTTTTTATTTTCTTCCTACTATCCGATATTCTACTCACCACCCGTGCTGATTTAATCTAAAAATGAATTCTATGTAGTTCTTTTTCTTTCTTTTGCAGTTACAACAAATAACAATGAACAGGGGAAAACACAATGCAAATTTATTATCTCATAGTGTTGTTAGTCCAAAGTCCAGGGGGCTCAGTGGTGCACTCTGTTTAGAGGCTGATGAGGCCAATCTCAAGGTGTTGGCTGGCCTTGATGGAGGCTCTGGGAAAGCAACCACTCTAGTCTCATTTAGCTTTTCAGAACTCAGTTTCATGTGGTGTTAGGATTTGGGTCCCTGTTTCTTTGATAGCTGTCACCCATGGATCGTTTTCAGCCTCTAGAGGTTGTACACTTTACCTGGCTCATGAGCTCCTTCATCTTCAAAACTACCAATGTGGGTGAAATTCTTTCACACTTTGCATCTTTCTGACTTCCACCTCTGCTTCCTCTCTCCTGCCTCCAGCTGGAGAAATATCTATGCTTTCAGGACTCACGTGATCAGTTTAGACCTACATTAAATGCACTAGCAAAGTCTCTACTGAGTCTAACTTAACATACTCACAGGTTCCAGTGACTAGGACATACATACCTTTAAGGGACCTACCGAAATCCTTAATCTTAAAACCATATAGATTCATCAAAAAACTTATAATTGTATTACTCCAATATCTATCCTCTCATGTGTCTCAGAATTCCAATGATTCAGGAAGCTAACCAATTACAAACACCCACAAAATCTAGAAGTCAGGACCAATTGTGGCATAAGCTATGTGCCAATTCTTTTCAACAATACCATTTTCAAAATAAAATCACTTTTCCTATAACCCAAGACAACACAAAAGTTAGGCCAATTGTGCTTGATTTAACTGACATAAATAATTGGAAAAAAAAAAAAAGAGAGAAAATAATAGAAAAAGAATGGCTTCATATTTTCACCTTTTCAGTCCTTGTGAAAAGTTTGTATAAACTTTAAAATCAGATAAGGCAACACTCCCATCCAAAGGTTATATTTTCTATTTCAGTTGTGATTGGGGGCATTTTTCATGGAACTGTCTAACAAATTGTTGTTATATAGAGATGTTATATTTATTTCATGAAGAGGCAACCTACATATTTATTTGTTCAAATGAAGATTTTTATTATTTTAGTGTTTTCAGGTATAATATATAATCTGAAAACAATAATATGCATCAACTCCTCACTCTCTATTATTTTATAATGTAATTGCATTGGATATGCCTAAAAATGTCATACAAAGTGTTTTAAGCAGATATTTTCTTGTTCTTATGGTTTGAGCAGATTTTATATTATTCTTCGAGTTTTGGGGAGATATATGTAAATTTTATCAAATGCCTTAGGAACCTCTTGAGAAGATAGTTATTTTTTCCCCTTAAGCATATTAAAATTGATAAATTCTACTAATAGAGATCTCTTTTGCTTATTGGAATTAAAGTATCTTTGTTTGTTGTATATCATCTAGGGAGATTAATTCATTTGGCAATATTTTATTTAGGATTCCTACATCTATTCTGGAGGCTTCTTTTTTAACTTGTATCTTTGCAGAATTTGCTGTCACTGTATCCAACTCATTTGCCAACAAAATTTTGCTTAATTTAAAGTATATATGTGTTTCCTACTTATTCCATGCCCTTGTAAAGTTTGAATTACATGAAAATTACATATTATTTTAAAAGCCTTCATAATTCAAAGGTGCGGGCCTCTGAAATCATCTGGATTTCAGTCTGGAGATTTTATCTGGAGAAAGAGCTTGTACCTTAAATAATCCTCTTCCATTTCGTCCATGGTTATAATATTAGGATGTTTCCTAGTTCATTTTGTTTTATTAAGACAGAATACTGCAGCTGAGTAATTTAAAATAAATGTATATATTTTTTGGCTCACTCTTCTGGAGACTGGGAAGTCTAAGGGCATGGTGTTGGCTTCTGCTGGACATTTGGTGCAAAACTTCTTATGTCATACATGTCAAAAGGAATTACATGGTGAGATAGCATGTGAGAGAGAACAAGAGGGTTGAGCTCATTTTCATAAGAGTAATTAACTCTCTCAATAACGACATTAATCTATTCAGGAAAGCAGAGCCCTCTGGACCTAATTGCCCCTAAAAGGTCCCATCTCACCAGGTGTGGTGGCTCACGCCTATAATCCCAGCACTTTGGGAGGCCGAGGCGGGCAGATCACAACGTCAGGAGTCCGAGACCAGGCTGACCAACATGTTGAAACTCCGTTTCTAATAAAAATACAGAAATTAGCCGGGCGTGGTGGTGAGCACCTGTAATCTACTCAGGAGGTTGAGGGAGGACAATTGCTTGAACCCAGAAGGTGGAGGTTGCAGTGAGCTGAGATCACACCACTGCACTCCAGCCTGGGCAAGACAGCAAGACTCTGTCTCAAAAAAAAAAAAAAAAACCCATCTCTCAATAGTGTTGTGTTTGGGATTAAGTTCTCAACACGTAAACTTTGGGGGACACATTTAAACCATAGTAATATATCATATTTCTTGAATTTTATTGAACCTGAGTTACCATCAATGGCAAAAGACATCATTACTATATGAATTTTGTAAGAAAAAAAAGATACTGTCAGTTAATCAACGACACATTTTACATTTTAAAAAAATTTCTTATAATGTTATTGTCCATTTAGTGGAAGTTTTTTTCTACTTATGTAGATCTATATCCTATAGCTTTTGTGCATGTAAAAATGTAAATAAATGAATTTAATAATTTCTAAAATATTTTCATATTCATAATCTTTTTTGAATACCTTTTGACCCTGAAACATCTATGCATTTATTTTAATCATATAATATTATCTTCTGGGTGCCTAAGAATATTAATAAATGCAGTATTTCTTTACCAAGGTGCTTTCCTGTTGTCAGTAGGGTTTTTTCCCCAAATGATTGACAAACATTCTGATACTTTTGTTTCTGGATTTTATTTAATCTTCCAAGAGGTGTCAATGAAAAGTTTTTAGAGAACAACCAAGACACACAATTCTTTCTCAAACTTGCTCAAACAGTTGGCTGAATAATAAAAGTAGACAGTGCAGTATTTCAATCACGCCTCTAGGAATAACAGGTGAGTTTGATCATGCAGAAGGTAATGACAACTATTACAATTATTATTAGGCTTATACCAAACAAACTGATTACAAGATACATCTTGATGGTAAAGATATTAAAATTTGAACATAAGTGCATCTTAGGATTGCTTAAATGCAGTTATTTTGTTTTCTTTAAAATCATGCATTTTCTTGAGATGATCAAATACTTTGTCATATTGTTTTCAATGAATGTTAATTTGTGAATTTTCTAATTATCTTTGTTCATCTCTTCTTTTAAGTTTCCATTGTTCTTATTTGAATTTTACGTGTTTTTTTCTTTTTAGTTATTTATTTTTTAAATTATACTTTAAGTTCTAGGGTACATGTGCACAACGTGCAGGTTTGTTACATATGTATACATGTGCCATGTTGGTATGCTGCACCATTAACTCGTCATTTACATTAAGTGTATCTTCTAATGCTATCCCTCCCCCCTCCCCCCAACAGGCCCCTGTGTGTGATGTTCCCCGTTCAAGTGTTCTCATTGTTCAATTCCCACCTATGAGTGAGAACATGCGGTGTTTGGTTTTCTGTTCTTGCGATAGTTTGCTGAGAATGATGGCTGCATTGACCCAGCCATCCCATTACTGGGTATATACCCAAAGGATTATAAATCATGCTGCTATAAAGACACATGCACACGTATGTTTATTGTGTCACTATTCACAATAGCAAAGACTTGGAACCAACTCAAATGTCCATCAATTATGTGTTTTTTCTAAGATAAACAGATTTATTTTTTAATTGATTGTTTCAGAAACCTAATTTTGGACTTAGTTTTCAGTTTGATAGTTTGTTTTTGTTTCTGCTTTTTGGTAATTCATTGACTTCTGCCTTTTTACATTAATTTACTCCTCCTGTGTCCTTAGGTTGTTTCTGATGGTTTTACAGCTACTTGATTTAAACAATTTAAAAACTTACTTTGTATTATTTAATAAAAATATTAAAAGCTACATATTTTAACTTTTTTAACTTTCTATTTTGATGAAAATTTGTTTATGTTTATTCATAATTATATCAGTATTTGAAAAAACTCTCTGGTGCAAATTATCCTTTAGGTACGTAATTTCATGTTTTAGTATGTTTAATTTACCATGTTTGGGGAATTATCATCTTCTCCTTCAACCATGATGTCAAGTTATTATATGGTGAAGTAAGAGAGAACTCTGTCTTCTGTGACTTTGGATGAATTATTCAATCTCTTTAATACCTTTTTTAAGGTAAAATTGATACTAATAAAAAATATTAAATAGCATGATGCACAAAAATTGCTCTATAAACAATAGCAATTGTTATTTTTTGACTTTGTTATATGTGGAAGATATTCACTCCTGCTTTCTAGCTCTGATACTGTGTTTCTCTTTACTATATAGCTATTTGATAATTTGATTAGGGATAAAAGATGTATATAAAAGGGAGAAAGTTGAAATTTGTAGTTTAGTTTGTCATTTAGAACTAAATAGAAAACTTGCTTACATATTTTGAGGACATAAATATAGCTTATTGCCTATTGTTTTTAGTCAGATTCTTTCTCCTCTTCCTCCCAACTTTATCTACACTGTTAAAATGTGGAAACACATATTAAAGTTCACTTGTTAGTCTCTACTGTGCTTGGATAGAGTTGGTGATGTAGCAGGTACTCAATGAATGTGTACTGATGATCAAAGCAGTTAAAACAGTAAATTTCCTCCTCAGCATTCATACTCTGGTTGAGTCTCAACCTAAATGAATAGTGCAGTAGAATCATTGCCTTCTCAGGCCTGTTTCTAGGAGGCATGTGAAACATATCAGAGTTTCAACCCTGTTCCCAGTAGACAAGTATATAGATCACAAAACACATTCGCATGCCCTTCTAGTTGTCAGTCTATACAGAGGATCTAAGAATGGAATAGGCCCCAAAGGCAAAACTATCTTCTCATTTTCAGTGGCAACTAGGGCCAAGGTTGAAGTAGACTAACAGAGGCGGTACAGGGCCAGTGCAATTGTCTTCTGGAGAAAAAGAAATTCATTTTCAAGACTTGTCAATCACCCTCATGAAAGCTATATCTACTCCTCTTAAAAGAAAACAATATCAAACTAGGTGATTTTCAGATATTTGGTTTTAGAATGATCAATTTTCAATGAGTTTTAATATGTGTAATTCAACCAATAAAGTAGCCATAGCCTTAGGAGAAGGTGTTATTGTGTGTGTAACTTTGGTTAAATATTATTTCAAATACTGAATACTTGCAAGAATAATACAGGAAAATGTCTTATACATTTCCACTCCCCACAAAATAACCAGTTGTTTACATTTTGCCTCATTTTTTAAATCATTGTCTCTGCATCTGCATGTGTGTGTGTGTGTGTGCCTGTGTATATGTACACATATTTCTGTTTAAAACAATTTGAGTGTACAATTATCACATTATAAACATATATCACTAAATATTTCTATTTAGTTTTAAAGAAAAGGGTATTCTATCCTATTACCAATGTACTATTACCAAAATCAGAAAATGTAGCATTAGTCATAACACTATCATCTAACCCACAGTCTATGTTTATTATTTTTAAATTTGTCTCAGTTTTGTTCTCTATAACTGTCCTTCTTTGATTCAGGAACACACATTAGATTTAGTTTTCATGTCTTCTTATATTTTTAATCTCAACATTTATTTTGCTTTCCTAACCTTGATAATTGTACAAGGTCAACTGCTCTATAGAATGTCCCACAATATGGGTATATTGGTCATATCCTGATTAATATATTTAGTGTTTATATTTTAGGCTGGAGAAACACAGAAATGTGATACTTTCTTTCTCATAAATTATATCAGAAGACACATCATATTACTACTGCTACTTTAATGATTTTGTTAAGGTGGGAGTCCAGCTCATTTCTTACATGGAAAGTATGATTCTTCTCTCTTGAAATAAATAATTTGTGTGTACATAATTGAGACTATGTAAACATCTTCTTTCTAATTCAACTTTTGCCAACTAATTTTAGCAACCATTGAGGATTTCATATCATTTCTTGTGTAATTATTAGTTGATATTCTACTGTAAGAAATATATTTCCCTTTCTCCCTATTCATTCATTAATTCATTTATTCATGAATTTATATTAATATGGATATATTATTATGGATTTCTATTTTGTGCAATGGATCATATTTTATGGAATTATTATTTTATTAAAGATGAAATTGCCCTATATTTGACCAATGTTTGCTGTTTCTAGCTGATTTCTGTTTTCTTCTCATATTGCCTATCTTCTAAGCTTTTTCTTAAGAGAGCATTCATTATCATCTTTTTATTTTCATCATTTATCAATCCCTGCTCCAACACTGACAAATTTGACCCCCACTAGAAAGTGATGCCAACAATACAGCAGATAGGATTATTACCCTGGCTTCACTACTCCCCATAGGAGTCCAACTAACATTTATTCACAAGGGATCAAAACATGCTAGTAGAGAAAAGCACTTACCCACAAAGGAGGATAGTAGGAGAAAAATAAAGAAAAAAAATGATCTTCAAAACAGCTAGAAAATAATGAACAAAATGTCAATAATAAGTAAGATTTTGGCTATCACTAATTATCTTGAATGTAAATGAATTAAATTCTCCAGGCAAAAGACAGAATAGAGTAGCTAGGTGGGCAAAGAAACAAGATTAAACTGTATGCTGTTTGTAACAGATTCGCTTTATCTGCAAAAACAAACAAACTTAAGTGAAGGAATGCAAAAAAAATTAATGCAAATGGAAACCAATAGAATGGAGGAGTAGTTCTACTTATACCAAAAAATACATGTATATACTTTAAGTCAAGAAAAAAACTGCAAAAGGAGACAAAGAAGGTCAATGCATATGATAACAAGCCAATCTGACAGGAGGATATACAGTTGTTACTATATATTAACTCAATCCAGAGCACCTAAATGTATAAAGCAAATAGTAAATAGACATAAATGGAGAGAGAAACTTCAATAATGGTGGAGGATTTCAACATCTGACTCTCAGCAACAGATATTCAGACAAAAAAATCAACATACATTGGCTCGAAATGGCACTCTAGACCAAAAGGACTTAACAGGCATTTACAGGGCATTTCAATCAACGGCTGGTGAATACACATTATTTTTAATTGCATTTCGAATATTCTCTAAGATAGATCACATGTTAGGTCACAAAAAAATCCTAGTAAATATAGGAGGATATTTGGAAACTTGGCAAATACATGAAAATGCAATAATTGCTTCTTAATAACCAATGAGTTAATTAAAAAAAGAAAAAATTTAAAAGATTGAGACAAATGAAAATGAAAATACATATTGTAAAATAAATGGGATGCGAAAAAGCAATTCTAAAAGAGCAAAGTTTATAACAACAAATGTCTACATTAAAAAAATTCAAATAAACAACCTAACACTGACCCTCCAGTAACTAGAAAAATAAGAACACATTCAATCCAAAATTAGTAGAAAGAAATAAATATTCAAGATCAGAGAAGAAATAAACAGTAGCACAATGTGCAGAAAATAAAATGTTTTTTTAAAAAGATAAAACTGAAAAAGTTTAGCTAAACTAGGAAAAAAGATTCACATAAATAAATCAGAAATAAAAAAGAGACACTGAAACCTCAGAAACACAACCATAGAAGACTATTATGAACAATGATACTCCAGCAAACTAAATAACCAAGAAATAATGAATGAATTTCTAAACACATACAACCTACCAAGATTCAATTATAAAGAAACAGTAAATCTGAAAAGATTAAATAAGAATGAGGAAATTGAGTCAATAATAAAACATCTCTCATCAAAGAAAAGTCCAGGTTTTTGATGACTTCATTACAGAATTCGACAAAGCATTTTAAGAATACCAGTTCCCAAAGTATTTCAAAAATATTGATGAGGAGGGAATACTCCAAATTCATTCTACAACTCCATGTTTACCTTGAGGCCTAAAGCAGACAAAGACATAACAACACCAACAAAATTTACAGACCAATATTCTTGTTGAACATAGATGCAAAAATCCTCAATAAAATGCTAGTAAACTGAATTTTACAGCATATTAAAAAGATTATTTACCTATATCAAGTGAGATTCATTCCAAGATGCAAGGATGGTTCAACACATTCAAATCAATAAACATGATACATCATAGTAAGAGAATAAAGAACAAAAACACATGATCACTTTTATAGATACAGAAAAAATGTTTGGTAAAATTCAATATTCATATTGAATTTACACTTATATCCTTTAATAATAAAAATTCTTAAGAAATTCTGTAGAGAAGGAATATACCTGAACACAATAAAAACCACATATGACAAACCCACAGCTAACATCATACCGAACAGGGAAATGTTGGAAGGATTTCCCTTAATATCTACAACAAGACAAGGATGCCTGCTTTCACCACATTTATTCAGAATAGTAGTGGAATTCTTAGCCAAGGCAATTAGGCAAGAGAAATAAATAAAAGACATGAACTGGAAAAGAGGAATTTAAGTTGTTCCATTTGCAAATGAAAGGATTGTATGTATAGAAAACCCGAAAGACTTCATCAAAAAACTGTCAGATACTGTTAACAAATTCAGCAAATATGCAAGATTGAAAATCAATGAACAAAAATCAGTAGTGTTTCTATAAACTCATAGAAAACTATCTTTAAAAGTAGTCAAGAAAGTAATCTTATTTTTAATAGCTGTAAAAATACCTACAAGTAAATTTAAGTGTGAAGGGAAAGATCTCTATTATGTAAATTACAAAACGTTGATGAAATAAACCAAAGACACAAATAAATGGAAAGATAGCTCTTGTTTATAGCATCTCTTGTATCTCTGTTATATTGGTTTGGACATGGATTTTTGGGATAAGACCTGAACACACACACAGGTGACAAAAACAAAAAAGGACTAAAGGGATTCCATCAAACTAAAAACTTCTGCACAACAAAGGAAGCAATCAACAGAGCATAGAGACAACCTCCAGAATGGGACAATATATTTGCAAAATGTGTATCTGATAAGGAATTAATATCCAAAATATGTGGAAAACTCAAACAACTCAATAGCAGAATAAACAATCAACCTAATTAAAATATGACCAAAGTTCCTAAATAGACATTTTTCAAAAGAAGGCATAACAATGGCCAACAGGTATATGAAAACTTTCTCAATATCACAAATCAGCAGAAAAACACAAATCAAAACCCAAAACGAGATCTCAGCTCACTCCATTCAGAATGGCCATTATTAAAAAGACCACCTTCCAAAAATAATGTGCTGACAAGGATGTGGAGAATAGGGAGCTCTTACAAAACGCTGATGGAAATGTAAATTAGCGCAGCCACGATAGACAATAGTACAGAGATTTCTCAAATAATTAAAAATAGCAATCCTATCTGATCCACTAATTACACTAACAGGTACACATCAAAAAGAAATGAAATTAGTGAAGAAGTATCTGCATCCCCATGTTTATTGCAGCACTATTCATAACAGCCAATATATAGAAGCAACCTAAGTGTTGATTAGTCTTTGAATCGATGAAGCAAATGTGGAATATATGCACAATGGAGTACTATTCAGCCAAAATAAAGAATAAAATCCTGTCATTTGTGGCAATATGGGTGAACCTAGAGGCCATTATGTTAAGTTAAATAAGCCAGGCACAGAAAGACAAACACCACCTGATCTCACTCATATGAGGAAACAAAAAAAAAAATTGATTCTATAGAAACAGAGTAAAATAGTGGTTTCCACAGGGAGGGAGAAGAAGAGGTTGATCAAAGGATACAAAACAAGATAAGAGGAAAAAATTCAAGAGATCTATTGCACAGCAAGGTGACAATACGATGATTTACTGTATTCTTGAAAAAATGCAAAGGGAGTGGATGTTAAGTGTTCTTATCATGAAAATGATGCCCATGTGAAATAATGCAAATTTTAGTTAGCTAGATGTAATGACTCCATACTGTATATATATACTTCCAAACATCATGTATACAAGAAAAATATATATGTTACCTTTAAAATTTAGAAAATAAAACAATCAAACAAGTAAACACAAAATATTACTCCCACTAACCTTGAGATATTTTTATTCTCTGAAGACCAGAATAAACCTAAAATAGTTTCCTAATTGTTAAACAATTCCATCACTTAAGCAAACTTACCAACTTAAAGTACTGCAATGGTTAATGTTATAAAAACATCACTTTGAAATTAAAATAGATCTACATAAGCAAAGGGGTATTTTATAGAGTTAAGTATATAAATTTTGCACATGGTTTGTTAAATGTATACATAAATGTCTTATGGTTTTGATGTTATGGTACACAATATTGTTTTATATGTTATTTTCAAATTGTCCATTCCTAGTACATATAATTTTTTTTGTATATTGTCCTACTATTCTGTGACCTTGCTAAATTCACTTATTTGTTCTAAAGTATTAATAATTGCCTTGTAGTTTTCTTATAAATTTTTAAAATCATGTTATCTGAAAATAAAATTTTTACTTCTTCCTATTCCAAAATTTACACTCTCATTTTGTTGTCTTTCCTTATTTTATTGTGTAGGGCCTTCGGAACAATACGGAAGAGGTGTTCCAAAATTAGATAACGATTTTGTCTTTGATCTTAGAAGGAGGTGTTCCAGTTACTATTACTGTTTTATAATCCACTCCAAAATGTAGGATAAAAAAAGTATTGTATTACAATCACAGATTTTCTTGGTCAGGAAATTAATCAAGGTACAATCGATATGGGTTATGTCTGTTCTACAAATGTCAGGGGTTTTGGAAAGAAGACTCAAGGCTGAGGAAAACTCTACCAACAGTGGTTATAATTATCTTGATGTGTTTTTCACTCACATATCTAAGTTTAACTTTTAGCTTTGTCAGCTGGGGCCTCTGCTGGTACTGTTAACCTGGGCACCTACACAAGACCTCTTCCTGTTCCATAAGCATCAAGAGCATGAGAGCTGTAGAGTAATCAGATTACTTTTCTAGGCCCTCAGTGAAACGAAAGCACAGACTGCATTCAGCAAGGATAACAAACCTTTATGACTTTTGGAAGTAAAATAATATAACTTCTACTTTACTATATTGGTCAATACACTTATATACTGGAACATATTTAAGGGGAGGGATACAGACTTCACCTCTTGGATGATGCAGGTCAGGTTGCAGGAAGCATGTGGATGGAAAATGTCACAGTATACTTAACATATTAAAATGTATAAAGTAAGCTGTAGCTTATTTTACCTTCCCTTCATCATATTGAGATACTTCTTCTATTGCTAATTTGTCAAGATATTTTATCATAAATGCACTTGACATAATCCTGGAATTATTTTCTTTTGTTCCATTGAAAAAGCAAATTCAGTTGATTAGTTTTGAAAATTATAAATGATCCCTGCATTCCTTGATAAAATCCACTTGTTCACATGATCTTTTTCATGTATTGCTATATTTAAATTACTAACATATTTTAAAGAAACTTTGCACTTAAATTCATATTATTCCCTTATCATATATTTTGTTATCATGGCTCTCTGGCCTTATAAAATGAATTAGAAATTGTTCCCATCTTTTCATTTTCTGAAATAAAGTGTCTTTAATTTGTTATAATTTCCTTATAAAATATTTTATAGAATTTAACAGTCAAGTCATATGGGCATGAAAAATCTTTTGTGAGAATGTTTTTAACGCAGCCATGCCTCATTTAATTATGGGGATATATTTTGATAAATATGTCATTATGGCCAGGTGTGGTGGCTCACGCCTGTAATCCCAGCACTTTGGGAGGCCAAGGCGGGTGGATCATGAGGTCAGGAGATCGAGACCATCCTGGCTAACACGGTGAAACCCCATCTCTACCAAAAATACAAAAAATTAGCTGGGTGTGGTGGTGGGCTCCTGTAGTCCCAGTTACTTGGGAGGCTGAGGCAGGAGAATGGCGTGAACCTGGGAGGCAGAACTTGCAGTGAGCCAAGATCACACCATTGTATTCCAGCCTGGGCCACAGAGCAAGACACCATCTCAAAAAAAAAAAGAAAAAAAAAAATGTCATTAGTTGATTTCATCATTGTGTGAACATCTTTGAGTGTACTTACACAAACCTAGATGGTACATCTGATTACATATGTAGGATACATGGCAAACCCTATTGCTTCTAGTCTATATAAATGCACAGCAGTTACTCTACTGAATACTTTTGGCAATTATAATGCAATTGAAAGTATTTCTGTATCTAAACATACCTAAATGTAGAAAAGATTTAGTAAAAATATGGTGTAAAAGATGACATCTACACAGGGCAGCTCCATTATAATCTTATGGGACCACCATCATATATATAGTCTATAATGAACTGAAATATCAATATACATTTTTCTTTAAGCACTGTTGAGCTGCATTCCATAAGTATTCATGTTTTATTTTCATTATCATTTCATTGAAATACTTTATAATTTTTTGTGATTTCTTGTTCGCTTGTAGCTCATTTAGAAGTATGTAATTTGGTTTGCAAATATTTGGGCTTTTGTAGGTGCATATAATTATTTTGCAATTGCATTTTGTTGATGTCAGAGAATATTCTATGCAGAATTTCAAATTGGCCAAATAAATTGTGCCTTATGTTATAGTCTGGCATATGACCTATCTTGGGGAAAACATCATGTGCATTTGAAAACAATAAGTATTTTTCAGTTATTTTCTGCAAAATATAATATAAATATCAAATAGTTCATAGGGCCTAATTGTGTTATTCAGATATTCAATTTCATTACTGAGAAAGATGTGCTAAAACATTTAATTATAGGTTTGTATATCTATATATCTATTTTCAATTTTATCAGAACTGCAAACCACTGCTCATTGAAATAAAAGAGGACACAAACAAATGGAAAAACATTCCATAGTCATGGATGGGAAGAATCAATATCGTGAAAATGGCCACACGGCCCAAAGTAATTTATAGATTCAATGCTATCCCCATCAAGCTACCAGTGACTTTCTTCACAGAATTAGAAAAAAAACTACTTTAAATTTCATATGGAACCAAAAAAGAGCCCATATAGACAAGACAATCCTAAGCAAAAAGAACAAAGCTGGAAGCATCACACTTTCTGACTTCAAACTATACTACAAGGCTACAGTAACCAAAACAGCATGATACTAGTACCAAAGCAGATGTATAGACCAATGGAACCAAACAGGGGCCTCAGAAATAATGCCACACATCTAAAACAATCTGATCTTTGACAAACCTGACAGAAACAAGCAATGTGGAAAGGATTCCCTACATAGTAAATGGTGTTGAGAAAACTGGCTAACCATATGCAGAAAACTGAAACTGGAACCCTTCCTTATGCCTTACACAAAAATTAACTCAAGATGGATTAAAGACTCAGATGTAAGACCTAAAACCATAACAACTCTAGAAGAAAACCTAGGCAATACCACTCAGGACATAGGCATGGGCAAAGATTTCAAGACTAAAACACAGAAAACAATGGCAACAAAAGCCAAAATTGAGAAACGGGATCTAATTAAACTAAAGAGTTACCACACAGCAAAATAATCTATCATCAGAGTGAACTGGCAACCTACAGAATGGGAGAAAATTTTTGTAATTTATCCATCTGACAAAAGGCTAATATTCAGAATCTACAAGGAACTTAAACAAATTTACAAGAAAAAGACAAACCCAATCAAGAAGTGGGCAAAGTATATGAACAGACACTTCTCAAAAGAAGACATGTGGCCAAAAAACATATGAAAAAAAGTTTTTACATTATTTATTTTAAAGCTCTGAAATTAGAGCATACATACTTATTATTGTTATATTTTCCTGATGAAGTAAATTTTACTATTATAAAGCATTTCTCATCTCTTGAAATTTTTTTCAATAGTTTATTTTGTCTAATTATTAGTATAGTATATCTAGCTATGGTAGGGATAATAATGGCTTGCCAAAGATGTCCATGAACTAATCTCCAGAGCTTGTGAACATGTAATGACCACTGGGAATTAAGGCTGAGAATGGAGTTAAGGTTGCGAATAAATTGACCTTAAGATGAGGAGATCATACTAAGCTATCTGAGTACACCAATGTAATTATAAGAATTCTTATAAGTAAAAAAGGAAGGCATGAGGATCAGAGTCACTGAAGAAAAAATAGCACTTCTGAAGGTCACATTGAAATGATGTGATTGCTGACTTTGTAGCCCAGTGAGAACCATATTGAACTTCTGATCTCCAGAATTTTAATATGCTGAATTTCAATTGTTTTAAGCAACTGAGTTTTTGTTACTTTGTTACAGTGATGGTAAGAAACTCACAGACCAGCTTCCTTTACTTTTTTGATTGTATGACTTATCGTTTTATTTTCAACCTATATGTTTCATATTTTCAAATGCATAAAAATAAATCTTGGTTTGTACACAATTTTGGAAACATCGACTTTATAACTGGAGTTTTTAGCTCAATTACATATTATGTAATTATTCACATTGCTGGATTTAGTTCTTCTATTTTGCCACTTAGTTCTATTTTTTTTCTATTTATCTTTTCTGCTTTCTTTTGGGTTAAACATATTAGTTTTCATATTCTATTTTAATTTTGCTATTACATTTTAGTTAGAACTTATTGCATTCTTTTATATTTATATTTTTATTTTACTTTAAGTAAATGCATGTGCAGGACATGTGAGATACATGTGTAGAACATGCAGGTTTGTTACATAGGTATATATGTGCCATGATAGTTTGCTGCACCCATCAACCCACCATCTAGGTTTTAAGCCCCATATGCATTAGGTATCGGTCCCAACGCTCTCCCTCCCCTTATCCCCTATCCCTCGACAGGCCCCGGCGTGTGATATTCCCCTCCCTGTGTTCATGTGTTCTCATGGTTTGACTCCCACTTATGAGTGAGAACATGTTGTTTGGTTTTCTATTCCTGTGTTAGTTTGCTGAGGATGATGGCTTCCAGCTTCATCCTTGTCCCTGCAAAGGACATGAACTCATTCTTTTTTATGGCTGCATAGCATTCCACGGTGTATATGCCACATTTGCTTTATCCAGTCTATCATTGATGGGCATCTGAGTTGGTTCCAAGTCCTTGCTATTGTAACTTGTGCTGCAATAAACATATGTGTGCATGTGTCTTTATAGTAGAATGATTTATAATCTTTTGGGTATATACTCAGTAATGGGATTGCTGGGTCAAATGGTATTTCTGGTTCTAGATCCTTGAGGAATTGTCACACTATCTTCCACAATGGTTGAACTAATTTACACTCCCACCAACAGTGTAAAAGCGTTCCTATATCTCCACAGCCTCACAAGCATCTGTTGTTTCCTGACTTTTTAATAATCGTCATTCTAACTGGCGTGAGATGCTGTCTCATTGTGGTTTTGATTTGCATTTCTCTAATGACCCGTGATGATGAGCTTTTTCTTTCATATGTTTGTTGGCCACATGAATGCCTTCTTTTTAGAAGTGTCTGTTCATATCCTTTGCCCACTTTTTGATAAGGTTGTTTATGTTTTTCTTGTAAATTTGTTTAAGTTCCTTGTGGATTCTAGCTATTAGACCTTTGTCAGATCAGTAGCTTGGAAAAATTTCTCTCATTCTGTAGGTTGTCTGTTCACTCTAATGATAGTTTCTTTTGCTGCACAGAAGTTCTTTAGTTTAATTAGATTTCATTTGTCAATTTTGGCTTTTGTTGAAACTGCTTTTGGTTTTTTAATCATGAAGTCTTTGTCCAAGCCTATGTCCTGAATGGTGTTGCCTAGGTTTTCTTCTGGAGTGTTTATGGTTTGGTGCTTTACATTTAAGTCTTTAATCCATCTTGAGTTTTTTTTTGTATAAGGTGTAGAGTAGGGGTCTTAAACTTACTGCATTCTTTAATGGTTGCTCTGGAAATTCTAATGTATATTCTTAACTAATAGAACACTATTATTGTAAATACTGTAGAACTTTATGTATTGTAGGGAACTTATAGCAGTATGTTATAGTAACCACCTTTTTAACTCTTAGACATATGAATTACATATACGTAGGTTAGAAACTTTATCACTCACTATAGTGTGATACACATTTTCCTTCGAACAGTTTCATATCCTTTAATTTTTTAGGCTGAAGAGAAAAAACATCAAAGTGTGAACCTACAGAAATTCATAAAAACACTAGCAATGGCAAATGTGCAAAAATATGAACATGTAATACATTTGTTAACTTTGTTAATTTATTTTATAGTTATGTATTTTTATTGACCTTTCTACAAATCCACTTTTTATTTTGTTCTGATTTCATAAGTATACCAGGTCAAGCTGAGGATTTTTTCCCAAACATTATACTCTTCAGTACTGGGAATTTCCACTTGGTTTCTATTATTACAGTTGCCATTTATATTTGTTAGTGCCTTTTGAAATTCCCCATCCAATCATTCACTAAAACCATATTTTCATTTAGGTCCTTGAGCATGTGCAAGAGTTTTCTAGTAGCTTTAACACTCTGGCCCACTAATTTCAAAATCTAGGTCATCTCACTATCGGGCTGTAATAACTGTCTTTCTCTTGACAGTCACATTTTACTCTTCCATCATATATTTAAAATTTATGGATCAAACATTAGAAAATGTGAATATTTTAGAGACCCTGGGTTCTGTTATCTTCTGAAAAATGTTGATCTTCATTCTAGCAGATGCTTAAATTATCTGTATCTAAATTCCAAATTCTGTCATCCTTGTTGTGGTCAGTAACTAAAGTGTCTCCTTAATTCTTTCAGCTGCTATTTTCTGCTGGGCTCCCAGGTTCTCCTCTGTGTATATGTAAGTAAAAAGTCACTATGGAGTTAGGCAGAGTTCCATGTAAATTTTGTGATGTCTCTCCCCGCAGCTACTTTCATTCTGAGATTTCTTCTTCAATTTCCAAACACTTTGGCAGCTCTGATTTTTGTTTTCAAGCTCGTTCCAATAAATGTGTGGTTTTCCACTTGAGTTCCAGCTTCCACTTCATCAGAGAATTTTATTATTTAATACCTTAAGGCAATCTAAATTAATGACTACATAACCTCAATAAAAAAATACACAGACTAGAAAGTCAGGTAAAGCAATTTAGAGCTGTTGATCATTAATATGGCCAATTTGGTAGAAAGAAGCATCTTTAAAAACTGTTTCTAATCTTCCTATATGGCTTCACTTTAATATGTACAATTTATAATAAAGTAAAATTTTAAGAATTAGTAGGAAAAAAATCAACTCGTACATTTTTGTAAAGCTAGGTTTTTTCATTTGGGGAAGAGGGTAGAAGGCTAGAAAAATGCTTCAATTAAGAAATTTGAGGATTAGGGGACAATGTCTCATAAGAAATCATTTTACTTGCTCAAAAAAACTACAATATAGAATTATCATTGAGAACAAATTGTTAGATTACTTTATTCCACAGGATGCCAATAACTAGGTAATTTGCTCTGTGGCTATACCGTAATTGCCATGTAATTAGAATAATTGCATTTTTGGGACAGGATATGCACTTACTCTATGTTGTGATTTCACTCAATAGTCAGCCTGTGTAATTCGGTTTTCAGACGTCGAAAACCTAAGATTAGGTCAAGATTTCTTCTTATCTTTATGGGTAGACACTTTTCTCATTGCTAAACTGACATTGTTTTGAAAAACCTTTTCACCTTCCTAGTTTGAGTGTCCTCACTCTATAGTAACATGAGTCTTTGGTGTTGAATGTAGTAAAGCCACATCGTTCACTATATTACAGAAATTCTTATTTGTTTTCCATGTTTCTGCAAAAGGTCTACTTACATGCTTTCTACTGCCAAATCTGTGTATTTCCACTTTGATTTTTCTCTTGAGCTCCAAACCTAAATATTTCAATGTCTTTTCAATGTCCTCCACATAAATATCCAATAGATGTATCAACATGAACATGTTTAAAATTCTGTATTCCTCTCAACCCGCCCTACTCTATCTTTCCTGGTCTTTTCCATAAATACGTTATTAACCCAGATGCTTAAACAAAAAATATTATAGATTTTTTTTTCTCCTTTTATTCCCTTATATCCTACAAAAATATATATATTTAAATATGTCCCAAACCTGAGGGATTTCACCTCCTGCAATGCTACTCCCTTCATTCAAGCCAATATCTCCTCTTTTCTCAACTACAGGGAGAAGTCTTCTAACTTTTCCTTCTTTGATATTTTCCCTTCTATGTTCTTCTCTCTACCTGAGAGCCAATAATCTGTATAAAATATAAATTATTTCACAAGTAGTATTGTGATATGTTATATCACAATACATAATTTATATAATTTTATTGTTTTTTTAATTAAAAACCTACCATTTGTTTCACAAATGTTGGAATTAGACTCTATCTTCTTAACATAGTCTAGAAGACACTCATAATAATGTTCCCATTAATTCCTTATTCCTCACCTCTTTGTTGTGCACAGCCATAATGTCCTCTTTCAAGCTAGTTATTAGTTTTTAGAACATGTGAACTTGATGTCTACCTTAGAGTTTTTACTTCTATACTTGCTGCATAACGTGCTTATTCTAACCCTTCCCATTTTTTTTAATTTTAGGTTTTGTGGGTACATAGTAAGCATATATATTTATGGGGTACATGAAATCTTTTGATACAGGTATGTGATGTGTAATAATCACATCATGGTAAATGGGGTATCCATCCCCTTCAAGAATGTATCCTTTAATCCTTTATAACTCTCTTCTTCCTACTTTTTTTTTCCTTGAGATGGAGTGTCACTCTGTCATCCAGGCTGGAATGCAGTGGTGTGATCTCAGCTCACTGCAGCCTCCAACCCCCGGTTCAAGCGATTCTCCTGCCTCAACCTATCAAGTAGCTGAGATTACGGGGGGTCCACCACTATGCCTGGCTAATTTTTGTATCTTTAGCAGAGATGGAATTTCATGATGTTGACCAGGCTGATCTTGAACTCCTGACCTCAGATGATCCACAGGCCTCAGCCTCCTAAAGTGCTGGGATTACAGGAGTGAGCCACCACGCCCTGCCATCTTCCCACTTTTTATCCAACTGCTTCACTGAGTTTTCTTTCTTTCAAATGCTAACACATCAGCATCACTTTCACTGTCCAGCCTTCCTGACCTCATCCTCACCCTATCAGGTTTCATCACTGTAGTCTCCCTTATTTTTATTCACAACATTTTATATGTAGAATTATAGATGTATAAATACAGAGATATATAATTTTGACATTGTTCTTGCTATTATGAGACTCCTCTACTAGAATGTAAATTCTGCAAATCCTGAAACTTAGTCTCTATTCCAATGTATCCCCAATTCCAAGCAGAATATCCAATGCATGGTAGATGATCTATGATGTTTCAAAAAATCAGAATGCTTTGCAAACTGTTTTGAGCCAAAATTCCAACAGAGATAATTAAGAAAATAATATACCCTCCTTGATTAAAAAATAAAGAGCATCACTACCCAAATGGAAATCAGAGATGACCTCAGACTTGTTTTGCCAAAAAGTGAAAATAAGAATTGCATGAGCCACCCATGCACATTTTCTTATTGAACTTCTTCTATAATTACATATTATAAATATATATACACATATATTTACACCTATAAGAATGTGTATATATATACACACACACACACATATATAATGTTTTAATAGTTTTTCTAACTACATATGTAATTTATGTTTGTGGAAAGCGGTTTTGGGATACGTGAAAATGAGGAGAATTAAGAGGAAGAAAATTACTGATAATTTTAATTTAGAGATAATGTTATAAATTCCTGTATTTTCAGTCATTTTCATGTATTTAGTAAAAATTGTACTGCACTATACACATAGTCATTTTCCATGCAATTTTATATCATGACCTGTATCTTAGATTGTGTATTCTTGTTTTATTTATTTTTGAGATGGAGTTTCACTTTTGTCACCCAGGCTGGAGTGCAATAGAGCTATCTCAGCTCACTGCAACCTCCGCCTCCCGAGTTCAATTGATTCTCCTGCCTCAGACTCCTGAGTGGCTAGGATTACAGGAGTGCGCCACCATGCCCGGCTAATTTTTGTATTATTAGTCAAGACAAGGTTTCATCGTGTTGGCCAGGCTGGTGTCGAACTCCTGACCTCGGCTGATCCACTTCCCTCAGCTTCCCAAAGTTCTGGGATTACAGCGTGAGCCACCGCGCCCGGCCATTGTGTATTCCTTAAAGTACAAGTTTTGATGAAGAGTATTACTCCATCTTATAGATTTCATACACCCATGTTTTTCTGCTCCCTGTGTTTTTCTGCTCCCTTATATAGGGGTATTAGGTTGTCTCTAAGTTTTTTATAATGAAAATAGAAAGAATATTCTTCAAAAAATCTTTCTAAGAACACGTTTGTGAAAATTTAATTGAAATTGTGAGCGTGCTCTGAATGTCTGATATTTAAGTACATGCATGTGGATATATATTTTTAAAAATATATTATTTTACAATAAACCTCATATTTCTAATTAGCATGAAGCAAAGACAGGTCAATCTTACGAATTTGAGCTTGTCAGAATTTGTTGATTTTCAATTGATTTAAAACTAGTGACAGGACATTGATAAGCAGCATATTCTTTAGTGTTCCTGGTAGTGGGTCTGTGCCTTTTATGCCCCTGAACCCAGCTCACCTGCTGTCTATCATTTAGATGGAAATTTGCCAAAGACTGAATACTGAAACAATGAACACAATTCTCTTACATTCCCTATTTATATTCATACATGTCTTACCTTATTTGTAAAAAATCAAAATGGGAATTCTTCTTTCATAAGCCAGTTTGCAATGCTATTTCCACCTTCTTTTATCTCTATAATGTTCTCTTTGATTTACACATAAGAAAATGTGAGTAAAAATAATTTGGTTTCCAGACTCTCAAAGAACAATACTTTCTTATATTTTCTACATGTGCTAAATATGAAACCAAAGTTTTAGACATCACTTCCTAAACTTTGTAAATGTAATTCTAAACCAAAGTCTTGCAAATGAAACGATGTACACAATATATTATGTGTTTATTGCAGGATGACCCAGAAACGTTTGTTTTCCAAAAACTATTGGATTATATATGACACATCAGTTTTATGCTTTGCCCAATGTTTCATGAGTAACAGTCTTTGTTCATCAATATATCAATATTAGCTTAATTATACATGACTCAACATAACTGTGAAGTAAATGAAGAACTAAAATGTCAACAAAAGATATACAGGAACCCTATCTAGCTATTATATATGTCTTAAACTTTGAGCTATTCTGCAGAATAGACCTTCAAGGGGAACACATACATATTTTCCAAAGAAGTTGAGGAATTATTTTGAAATTGAAACTAAAATTTGCCTTTCTAGACATTTGAGGATCTGTTAGATGTTTAAGTTTTGCTTCTTCAGGGAAGGTTTTGACAAGTCACACTTATGACACATTACCGATTCTAGCAGTTGCTTCTGTGTATGATGCCCACTGGCCTATGTTGCATTCTGGTTATGTGTCTTCCTTCTCATGAATACTACAAAGATGCTGTTTCTCTAGAGTGGCTCAATTACAAGGCAGATCTGCAATTAGGCTGGGTAATATATAGAATGATGGAAAATTGTACTTTCCTTTTCTTACTGTATGGCAAAGACCAACCAGAACATCAAAACCAACCCTTTTCATTGGATCTTCCATTCTCTGAGGGACAGCTTTGGACATCTGAGTAAGACCCTAAAATTTGCAAATCATGGTTTTAGTGATGGATTTTTATATCGTATATATTTCAATGAAAAATTAGATATGCCCATCATTTCAGTTACTTAACAGATGAATACAGTAAATAGCAATAGTCAAAATAATTTACTGCATTGATTATTGCTTGACTGACCAGCTGACTGAGTTATTCCTTTTTTAAATAGAAATTAATCCAATTAAATGAGGATTTCATTGCCCTAGTGTGTTAAATTCAGTTGAAATGTGGGGCCTGTGAGCTTCAGATGTACAGGGAAATGCAATATTAGTAGTTTATGAAAAAAAATAGCGATCTGTCCAATAAAATCCTTGCCTCTAACTAAAAATATATTCTACAGTCCTAGTGAGTCTTAATTTACAAATCTACCAAAGGTTTTCACATGTGTTACTGTATTTCCATAACAACAAAAATCCAGAATCAAGTGTAAACAATTAGATAAAATATCAGTCGAGAACCAAAAACTATCTTCTTACTTAATGAATGGGCAATATGAGATCAAACAATGAGCTGCTTTATTGTACTGCCAGTATCAATGTAATTAGCCTTTAATTTCGAATGTATTCATCATTTTGTTTAGCTTTCTAATTTATTAAGGTAAATTAAAACCATGGCAATTAAACTTGTGGAAAAGTTACAATAATTGCAGAATTAGAGATACATAGATAAAGGACATATCTGAGGAAAACCATCAGTTTGAAAAGCAACAACTGCGGACAGTGTGTCTGCTTCTTTTCCTGTCCTACCCATGTTTTCTGCCATGAAACAGAAATATGTAAGTTAAATTTGTCAAATCATGGAGAAAAGATAATTTATCAAGTTTTATTGACATTTTTTCCTCAAAAAAAAGTTTTCTTCTATTTTCATGGCAGTGATAGAAAAATTACTTCCAAGCTAAATTTGGAAGGCAACACGTTGTGGAAAAATACCTTCAGCCTCACTACGTTTTTCTGGCCTCCTCCAATGACTGATTTTGGCCTCTATAAAGTTATTGTTGTGGTGCTGAACAGTTCTGAACTGAAACCATATGGTTAGCCGACCTCCTGGAAAATTGGCCTAACTATGCACTGATCTTCTTCTCCTAGCATAGCCATAGGATCCCAGACAACATTTAGGAATCCTCATGTTGACATCTTCAGCAGCTTCTAGAGTAGGACAAGCATACCAGATATGTCAACTAAATTAATATATGAATACATAGAAATATTACTCATATTAGAGTTCCAACTGACTCTTAATTTTGCTTAGTTATGAACACTGAAATGCGCAGAATGATTAAAAAACTGACATTAAATATGTCCATCTAGCTACATGCCTTCACTTCATTCATAGCGGCAGATGAACTGCACCTCAGAGGCACCATTATCCCAAAGAGTGACAAAGAGTGAGGTAAGGGAAGCTTCAAGGATCCAGTGCAGACCAGTGTAAGGATGGACACTGAAAGATCTGGAAGGAAGAAATAAAAGCTACACTTAGGGAGATCTTGTGCAGGAGGAGGATGAAGTAAAGAAGGGAACTCCTGTTGTGGGAGCCGCCTGAGACAGACGTCTCTTGGGAGACTCCCCCTATATTCTGTTATACTATCTGATTATATGTAATTTCTGCTTTGCATGTTTGGTTATTATTTTAAATCAAGGACGGTATAATCTCTCCGACCAACCTCAGTGTATGGCAGCCTGGAGCCAAAATGTTTTATTCATGAGTGATGTCTTTTTTTAAACAAACTATAAAAATGTAAAACAATAAAAGTGATATATACCTAATAATGAGTGAACCAATAAACCCACTGGGCAACTTTGCTCTGCAAGTGGAAAAAATTGACTTGGTATAACAAATTGCAGAATTATTAATCCTGTCTGAAACCCTTTTTATATCACACCATTTCCTTTAATTCTTACTAGTTTGGCCATCATTATATACTTTTGCATTTTTCTTTGTTCTTGTTGGGAGGGGAAGTGGTGACTAGAGTGTTTTCTTGAACTTCCAAGGCCTCCGAGCAAGTTGAGGGGAAGATCCTGACCAGCTGGCAAAGGGAGAGGAGAGGGATGTCCCTGGCTGTGGAGCCTCATTTGACGTCTTGATTGACAGAAACCTCCAGTTTTCCTCTAGAACGATGTTCTTTCTCCAGGCAGGTTGGAAGAGAAGCAAACATGAGCGCTACGCAGGTGCGTGCCTCTAGTGGCTTCTAGTAAGTTTATCACCACTTACTGCCAAAGGATATTATTCTTATAATCAAATAAATAAAGAACAATCTCAAATCCCTTGGATTTTAAAGGACTTCTTAGAAGGAAAAAAGATTAAAAGACATTGAAACCTGTATTAAAAAGTTATCCTCCTGTATGACGATTGTGTATCAACCTTGAATAAATAATAATAATAATAATAATAATAAGTTAGCCTCCTAGCAAAAGATTGCTCACATTAGCAAGGGGAACAAAAGAAACATTGAACACCTACAATGTCAACACACTTTGAGGCAGGGCTATTAACAATGCAAATATGAAACTATCCAAACTTGCATTAAGAAATTAGAATGGTAGAGAAATGCAGCAGACTTGCTGTGTTTTCATTACAAGTTTTAAATGTTTTGAGAGATCTAAATCGCACCCAACTACTTTCAGCAGCATTCTCAGATTAGGCCTCAGATTAAGACCGCAGAGGAGTGACAGCCTCTTTGGTGAGTGTTCCCATGTGTGTATCAGCAGGGACACATTATACACCCAGAGTGAGAGAAGTGAAACAAGGCAAGAAGACCACAGTCTGGTTCTGCAAGGGGTTTTCTGGAGTGAAATCTTCAGGCTATTTTTAGAATCTATAGTTATTCTCATATTGCTGTAACTCAAGAAATCTGAGCTACATACTAATGGAGAAAGGGCTGCAAGTAGGAAATAACTTTTCTAAAACCATCACTAGTCCAGATAAGGACAAGTCTGAACTAGAATCTTGGTCTTCTGACTTGATCAGAGTCCTTCAACACATTCATCACACTCTAGTTTGAGTACAGGTATGTTCAAATCTGTTTATTCTTTCAGTCACAGAACAAATATTTATTAAGCATCTACTATGTGTTAGAAAGTTCTGGATTTTGGGGGAAATTATGACATTCTATGACTTATTTTCTGGTCTAATAAACAGCAAAACAATTACAACAGCAACAATAGCACATAATTATATAACATGTTAGGCAGTGAAAAGTTCTATTAAAAAGAAATAAATCAAGATAAGAAATTTGAGTATCACAGAAAGATTGTTCTTGAGAAATAGATCAGAGAACCTTTAATAAGGAGGTAACAGTTTAACGCAGACATGGAAACAGAGAATAAACCTAGTAGTAATTTTGGAGATAAGGTCACTAATCAGTGGTAAGTGCACAGGTGGGGAAACAAAATGCAACTTGGTTTAACGAAGAATCAATTAGTTAGAACACTGGCATGGCATGGCCTGAGCAAAGAGTGTGGCAGGAAGTCTGGGGAGATGAGATTACTGGGTGGTCAGGACCAGATCTCACTGGGTCTTATAGACATTTGTTCTGCGTTTAGATTTTATATTAAGTGTCACAGGAAACCTTGGCAATTTTTAGGAAGAGCTTTGAATGTACATTTTGAAACAGTTACTCTAGCTATTGTGTTGAGAATAGAGACTAAGGGATAAAGAATGGAAGTGAAGAGACCTGTTAGGAAGCTGATACAATTGTTCAGGGGGAAGAGAAGGAGGTGATGGAAACATATTAGAAAAGTTGCTATGCAGCTGATGAGAAGTGACAGATTCAGGATGTACAACGGGAAAAATGAGCCTACATTATTTGTTCATCGCTTGGATGTGAAAGTAGGTGAAGGTAGTGGTAACAGGGGTTCATCCGAACAACTGTGTGCCTTTACTGGTATATAGATAACCATTTGGAGTCTATTTCAGATATGCTATATTTCTGATGCTTTGTAGATATCTACATGAATGAATTGCCCATCAGCAAAAATGCTGGATTTCATACACGAGTGATAATAGGGATTCCAATAATATGTTAGATTATTACCAGAAACATAAATTCAAATGTAGCCAACCTGCATACAACAATATTGACTAGCAGCAAATACTCTAGTTATTTTCAGCAAGCAGGACACTTCATTTTTATAATAACTTGAAGAATGTTCCTATTATCATTATGTCTCTCTCTCTCTCTCTCTGTGCTTCCCTTTTTAAACATAGGGGCAAAATAGATGTTATTTTCAGCAAGCAGGACACTTCATTTTTATAATAACTTGAAGAATGTTCCTATTATCATTATGTCTCTCTCTCTCTCTCTCTGTGCTTCCCTTTTTAAACATAGGGGCAAAATAGATGGGAAGAAAAATTAGATGGGAAGGAAAATGTGCAATAATATGCTACTACTTCTGGACTTAATTTCCAGTAGGTTGTCATTATAAAACACCTACAAGAGATAAATGTCAGTGAAGATTAGAAAAAATAAGGTACTTTATGGGCTTTCAAGTTGGAGATCTAGGTACATTTTGGCTAACTAGCCCAACACAAATGTCTATGGGTGTGATTGTCTATGCGCAATGACTTCACAGGCAATTCAATGCCACTTAATCAATCCCTACCTCATCTCCTCTACTTCTCATACACGCTGGTAAACCATCTCCCAATACATTTGGGAAACTGAGGCCCAAAACTGATGCCTAAAGAGCCCTAGTGATTACATGGCATTCTGTATATATTACTATTGATTGTAATTAATATATTTAATCATAATTTTCTCTTCACTACTTGGTGAGCTCCTTTAGAAAAGAGAATTTGTGGTTTTCTTGTAGGTGTTCCTAGAATTAAGCACAATGACTCACACATAGCATGTGTTCAATATATATTTGTTATACACATGAATGAAAGACACTTGTCCATTATACATTGATGGGAACCACATTTCGATTAAGACCTTGATGAAGAGAAAGATAACACTACAGTTTCATCCAAATGAAACTATCAATTTACTTTCTATTTTAGGATGCAGCATCTCTAATAACTAGAATTGTGAAAGCACGGAGTTTGGCTAGTTCATTGAAATTAATGAAAATTTGCATATCAGCTTGTGGATTACTAGTCTTGTGCTCTTCTTGAAACTTGGTAGATGGGAAAAATGTTTTAACACCCATAATAGAAATTATTTTGAATGTGTGATGTATATTGCAATCAGAAATTTGCACTTAGATGGCATATATTTAATAAACATATGTTGAAAATGTAAGTGCATATAGAAATAGCTAATAAGTTAATGGATCATATAATACCATAAATAAGCATCCAAAAACATGCACAAATTGTTAGGGATTTATCCCTAATATGTGAGAATAATTTAAGGGGAAATATGATATCAGGTCATATTGCAGATATAAAATATTTTTCTGAATGGACTTTGGGTTTGGGTCATTGTCCCATTTCTCCTGTTCTTATGCAGCAGATTAGCAATTTATTTCTGCCTTGTCTTACTATTGATCAATATTTTCCCATGCCTCTTGCATTCTGAAATATGCAGCTCCTAAACCCCAGTTATCTCCTTTTTAACAGTGGCATCTTTGGGTGAAAGGGGATGGAATATTTTACACACACACACACACACACACACACACTTTGCAATCTAATATTATCTATAGTAATATATATTTATAGTTTTATATATATAACATATTTATATATATAAATACTTTGCAATTTAATATATTACTTATGGCAGGGTTGGTCTAGCTTTTCACAATAGAGTTTGTAGAAAAGACACTATAGCAAATATATTCATGTTGAACAGCAGCCTAAAAGGCACAGATTTTCTCATTTTACTTTACAGCATTCATTTCCAAACAGCTGGGAGAGAGAAACAAATACCTTCATTTTAATGGCTGTTTTGAAAAGGTACTTATTTAACTTTTCTAGAAAGACAAGAGTTGAGAATGGCATTCATTTTCATGAACTGCTGAAGATTTAAGGGCCTGTCTCCCTCAATAGGTTTCATTTTTGCATCTAATATTCTTGTCTATCCTTCTTTGGCCACAGTCGGGGTATTCTGAGGCAGGAACCCAGTTAAACAATTTAAGGCAGTGACTTGCCCCTGGACAGAGATGGTTCAGAACCTTGTACCACCAGCAGCCAAAGTGATTTGCATGTATTTTTCTCTGGATGGAGTGGGCAGCTGGCAGTATCTTATGCATATTAATCTTATATGGCACACTCAGTTTTTCAAGTGCAACAGATGTATTTCTAAAAACCTTTAGTACACCAAGCAAAGAGTAGTCATTTTATATTATTTAAGGAGTAATGACAAGTACTGAGTGATACATTATATTTCTAAACCTGTATTGAGCAAGTATTAGGGAGTTTGCCCAGCTCGGGGGTTGGGGGAGATTTAATGCTTTTCTTGCAGCAAAAACAAAATGCTTCATGGTTCTCCAGATTCCTAAGGGGGTCATGTTTAAATCCTGGAAATTATTTGTGTCTACATTATGAGAGGGGAGGAAGGGCAGAGGGTTTTAGTGCTTTCCTTTTTGGGAAAGTTTGTAGCATTTCAAAGCCTTTTGTGTCTCCAGTTTCAACTAAATCAGTATAGCCATAAAAGTGTACCTCCTCTCCCACAAACCTTTACATTGGCTTTTAAAAAAACTTACTGCAGTGTGTAACATGGAAAATTTAAGACATTTTATGTTTGGACAATGAGCTTGGGTCCAGAGCTTTATAAGGCTAGCAAGGTACATGAATTAGTAACCTTATAATTTTATTGACTCAGTAAGAAAGATGGAGGTGTGGGCCACAAGAAGAAAATTCATGACCAAGCTTTAAATCCCTGATTTGGGGATGCCACTCTCACATGGAAGTAAAGCACAGACATAACCTGTGGTGAAAAGAATATCTTGGTGTTATTTGTGGATTCATTTCAGAACAAACTTTCTGAAGCACTTTATTTAAACTGCATTTTCCCCCCAGTTACTTCACATCAGTGGACCAAGAGGCATCTTTGAAGGAATAATTAAATGTAGTCTTTTCTTTTCAGTTAGGAAATATTTCCAACATCTTTGAGAAAGGATACGGTTTGATGCAACCTGGGTTTTGCTTCTGTTCCTCTCCTGACACCCTGCTCTCCTGTGCCTCTAGATGTGCTCACCCTTCTCTTCCCCACCCCTTCCACAACACACCAATGGAGCACAGACCACATCTGAGATCTCACTTTATCTCATATCTTCTTTATATTGGTTTCTCTCCATGGAGCTCCTTTCCCCCTTAAATTCAGCTCACTCATCACTTCTCCTTGATATCTTCTTAGTCATAATCAAAGGCCTCCACATCAAATACTTATTGATAAACTTCTACATGTAAGCACACAAGTGTATATTTGTAAGGTAGCTATTGTTAAACAAGATCTCAAATTATATCTACATATAGATACATTTATATTCTTCATACCACTAAGTCCAAGAAAGGACACAGCTTTTCTTTATTAAATAGTTGTTGATTTATAGGATAAATCGTTCTATACATCACTATCATGTTATTATACAAGGAAGGCCCATATTTCAAAGCAGGGGCTTTTCTTAACTACAGATGAGGGACATTATTGTGTATATATGATCTAGAAAACAAAACTCTAACACACACACAATACTAATTTCCTCAGATTTTTAAAAATTCAAATGGAGAAAGAATTTAACTTCAAAGTATGCTCAGATTATGTTATTAATGTCTTGTTTTGCATCATAGAAGGGTAGAGTGTACATGTGCTGGTTGTTACCCCCAAATCACAATGGCAAGAGTTACTGGGCAAGTGGAAACATGGTGATTATGGATGTGAGCTATGGTTTACATTGGCAGAGCTGAAATTAGAAAATCCTCTGGAAAAGGAACACATGTTGATATTTATGAATCCTTTCATTTTCCCTTTAACATTGTATCAAATGAGAAACCAGAACAACCGTGTTTCTTGTGTTGCAACATTCAAACCAAAGGATGGGTGAGTTTAAAATAAAAGTGCTTACCTACATCCTTGCAAGGTACTGGACTCTGTGTGTGTGTGTGTGTGTATGGTGGGGTAAATGTTGACTTACAAATTTTTTAAGCTCCAAGTTTTTTGTTTTTGTTCTTGTTTTGTTTTGTTTTGTTTGTTTTGAGATGCGGTCTTGCTCTGTCACCCATGCTGGAGTGCAAAGGTGTGATCTCGGCTCCCTGCAACCTCCACCTCCCAGGTTCAAGTGATTCTGCGTCTTCAGCCTCCTGAGTAGCTGGGACTGCAGGCATGCACCACCGAACCAGTCCAATTTTTGTATTTTTAGTAGACACGGGGTTTCACCATGTTGGCCAGGCTGGTCTCGAACTCCTGACCTCAGGCAATCCGCTCAACTGTCTTGACTTCCCAAACTGCTGGGATTACAGGCGTGATTTCAGTAGGAAACTCTCATTGAAACAGTAGAAAACTCTCATTGACAGCTCAGAGCTTAATATGCACACACACACACCCACAGACAAAACACTTCTGCCCCCAAACAAAGGAAAACCTTGAAATGCACATCATCATCTACGATTACTAAGAATATAGGCAAGACAAGGAGTCATGTAGAATTGGAATAATCTTGAGGAAAATATGTGACTAGGATATTATCAAACTGGTTTGTGACTCGTACAAGATGACAGTATAAGCAGGGCTTCTATCATATGGTATCTTCAATTTCATTAAAGGTGTTATTTGGTTAAATTTTTTTAAAGCAAATCATGGAGTAATTGTCAAACATTATATTTGCCTTCAGTTTTATTACATTATAAAACTATTGTGAGCCAAGATGTTTTCTATTTAAATGCTTTAGTCATCACCAGAGATATCTTGGGAGAAAAATGTCTATTTTCTTTTGGGAAAGATACTTTATTCGAAGAATATATTGGAGGTGGAATCCTACTAGAACTATCTTAGAAAAGCATTTCTTTTTATGAATTTTTCTGCTGGTAGGTAATCCACAGATCCCTATAAACATTTTAAACATATTTTGACACTTTGGTTCAGAGGACATTACTGGTGTTCTTTGACACAGACCTACACTTACTTTCCAAGGTATGATATGAGTACTCTTACTTCACGTACTGATAGTGACTTTATCTTTGTAAATCTTGAATTTCTGTACTTGCTGCCATCAAAGGTAAGGTAGGTATTAATTGATTGCCTAAGATAACATACCAATCTCCATGTTAAAAACTTTAATTTTTTAAATTCAAGTTTTATTATTACTGTAATTGCATCTGATCTTTTATTTCATTTGCATAATGTTGTTATATCCCTTTCTTCAAGAAACGATCATTTTTAACAAAAAAAGTGTGGAAAAAGTATATGTACAAAAAGAAAACTGAAAACAAGATGACAGTATTGAATTTTAATCCATAGAATAAAATAAATATCCATGAGTTTATACTCATGCATCATAAATGTTAATATTTGTTCATAAATTTTGAAAATGAATAAATGAAGGATAGAGAACAACTCTGTCTTATGGCAGGTTTCCAATAAACAGATGCAAAAGGAAGGAAGGACATAGAAAACCACTGTTGGACATAAACTAAAGTTGAAAATTCTGAGAGACAAGTTTTAAGAATTCTAAAATTAGTGGGCGAGAATTTAAGGTGAAAGAATATATGCATTCTCAGAGTACATCTGTCAATGTATTCACTATAGTGAGAAAGATGATAACTTCACAATAGAGAAACCCAGGGGACACCAGCTTAATGAAATGATGAAAGTTAACATCACCAGTTCATTGTTTATATCATGAATTCTTTGACATGGAGAACTGAGAAAGACACAACTTAATTTCTGGGGTTTTGTTGATATAAACACAAGATCTCATTCCAATCATAATAAAACATCAGATAAATACAATTTGAGGGACGATCTAAAAAGTCTGTCGTTGCTGGGCATTTGAGTTGGTCCCAAGTCTTTGCTATTGTAAACAGTGCTGCAATAAACATGTGTGTGCAAGTGTCTTTATAGTAGAATAATTTATAATGTTTTGGATATATACTCAGTAAGGGGATTGCTGGGTCAAATGGTATTTCTGGTTCTAGATCCTTGAGGAATTGCCACACTGTCTTCCACAATGGTTGAACTTATTTACACTCCCACCAATAGTGTAAAAGCATTCCTATTTCTCCACAGCCTCACCAGCCTCTGTTGTTTCCTGACTTTTTAGTGATTACCCTTTTAACTGGCCTGAGATGGCACCTGATTGTGGTTTCGATTTGCATTTCTCTAATGATCAGTGATGATGAGTTTTTTATCATATGTTTGTTGGCTATATAAATGTCTTCTTTTGAGAAGTGTCTGTTCACACACTTCACCCACTTTTTGATGGGTTGTTTCTTTTTTTTCTCGTAAAGTGTTTAAGTTCCTTGTAGATTCTGGATATCAGCCCTTTGTCAGATGGATATATTGCTAAAATTTTCTCCCATTCTGTAGGTTGCCTGTTCACTCTGATGATAGTTTCTTTTGCTGTGCAGAAGCTCTTTAGTTTAATTAGATCCTATTTGTCAATTTTGGCTTTTGTTGCAATTGCTTTTTGTGTTTCAGTCATGAAATCTTTGTCCATGCCTATGTCCTGAATGGTGTTGCCTAGGTTTTCTTTTAGGGTTTTTATGGTTTTGGTTTTAAATTTAAGTCTTTAATCCATCTTGAGTTAATTTTTGTATAAGATGTAAGGAAGGGGTCCAGTTTCTGTTTTCTGCATATGGTTAGTCAGTTTTCCCAACACTATTTATTAAATAGGGAATCCTTTACCCATTGCTTGTTTTTGTTAGGTTTGTCAAAGATCAGATGGTTGTAGATGTGGGGTTTTATTTCTGTGGTCTCTGTTCTGTTCCATTGCAATCATCTCTGAGGGAGATTCTAAGTTTTATATTGAATAGCTGTCTGTCTTTCGCAGGAGTAGGAAAATTCTTTTTTTTTTTTTTTTTTTTGAGACGGAGTCTTGCTCTGTTGCTCAGGCTGGAGTGCAGTGGCCAGATCTCAGCTCACTGCAAGCTCCGCCTCCTGGGTTCACGCCATTCTCCTGTCTCAGCCTCCTGAGTAGCTGGGACTACAGGCTCCCGCCACCTTGCCCGCCTAGGAAAATTCTTAATAATGGCTCTTAATTATTCCCAAGAGTGAGATTCAGTTGTGGAGATTATTCCAGGTTTATATGTTGGCTGGATTCATAAAAGGTAGAGGCAGATGGGAGTGGTAGAACATTTGTAAGGTAAGGTTCTGGGTAGGAGACCGACAAGGTAGGCCTAAAGGCACAGAAAAAAGAAGTACTGTTGTGTATTAAGAAGTTTCAGACACAGGAGGGTGTGGTTTTAATGACTGCTGTCCCTTGTTTAATCTAACTTGGAATTGAAATTTCACTTAGAAGCTTCCATGTACTAACACAAATTTTACCCATTGGACCTAGGCAATTTTGTACCTTTTTTCCCTTCTCATCTCTCAAAGGAATACTTTTTATTAAATACAATGCTCCCTAGAGCTTCATTGAAGGCCTACTTCATTTGGTGTTCTCGTTCTCTGGCATTGGTGAAAATCTGACATTTAGAGAAACAGGACAAGGGATAGGATTGTGGTAAAAGTAGGGATAGAGAGTAGGAGTATTTTTTGCAAAGTTGGGGAGATTTTGACTAAGAACACCTCATACAACTGGTCACAATCAGTGTAACGTGGCATGGTTGTTTGTGCATCTTGTGTCCCAACCCCTGACGTAAAGGCCAGTCACCTCTCAACACAGATCTGAGTATCCAGATCTCAATCTGACAATCTGTATCTCACCCTAGCCCCACCTCGCAGGTGGAAAATCAAAGAGAATGCTATTTGTGTATTAAGAACAAGCTCTTAGAATGAAGTCAGGTTGCAAGGGTATCTCTTCCAGTTTTATTGGTTATCAACAGCAAAGTTTGCCTTCAGAAGGATACAGGTCTGGAGGAAACCCCAAACTTCCAAGTCAGGGAAAGTGGCTAGAATGACAGACTCAGATCTCACAACACACCTCCTTATGATGAAACAGTATTTAAATGCACAGAAAACAAAGGTGAATCACCAAGCATATGAACGCCAAAGGGAACTTTCAACAAATGCAAATACTAGGAATTAAAAATGAATAAAACAGCAGAGGAACTCAGACAAAACAAATAGACCTGGTGAAGACGACTTACTGTTTTGAGCAGTTGAAGGAGCAGCTAAGGTTCAAGGTACCTATGTTAGTATAGCTCCTGCTCAGAAGCCAAGGTCAGCAGCCAGCCACAAGGAGATATGGCAGGAGTCAAGTGTGGCAAAGACAGAACCGTCAAAGACAAAATGGAGTCAGAGACAAAATTAACAATGGCCTTTTGTTCATAAACCTACTTCCATGGCGTTGTCTTTAATTAATTTTGTTTCACAGAGGTGCAAAAGTGTTAGCAAGGAGAATAGGATTTATAACGCAAACGGAGGAAATGCTGTGATAATCTTAAATGGACAACGGTTCTATTACAGCAGGATTTTTCGAAGTGGGGGAGATTTTTTGATTGGTCATTGGTTGCATTTGGTTGTCCTTGGTTGTCTGTAAAAGGGCAAGCAAGCAATTTGGGAACATTTCAAAAGAGGAAAGATTGTTCAATGTTATAGCAGAGGGTTTTCTGTGGCCAACTATTTCCTGAAACAAGTAGGAGTTGATGGGTACTTTTTTGTACTGTCCTAATGGATTCTTTTGGGGGTAGTGGCTGCCATGTCACATACTTTTTTAATATCCTATTACTGTAAGATTAAATATAGTTACAGGGAAGATGTAAATATCCAGAATCTGAGCTCTTTCACTGAGGATAATTAGAACACACGATCTCTCCTTCTTTAGGCTATACACTTCTTTCCATCCAGATGAACTTGGCACATCCTCTCTAATTAAAGTCTTCCTTTGGATTCCTTTTGATATGAAAAGAGGATGATGATCTGGTTTTCATGACACCTGATTAGATATTCCTCATATCTTAGGAGTTTGTACAGACTTCTCAAAAAGAGCAATATTACCGAGTTCTGAGAAATCCTATAGCCACAGCTGCCTTACCTGGATGCCTTCCAGCCTGCTTTCAATTAAAACCAACCTGATCATAAATAAGAGAATAAGCTTCTCTAATGTGCTCACTAAATACTCCATCTTAAAGTGATGTACTCTGGAGGCTATATTTCTTAGACAGCATATGCCTTTCCTGAATGATGAAGCCCCCAAGTATAATGTCACAATATAATTTATTCATAATACTATTTTACATTTATTATAATTTCATAAATTTGGGGGACTTTTTTCTAAATAAACAGAGGCTTGTTTAAGTCATTTCCTCTGACAATGTTTAACATAATATCACCTGTCATGCCAAAGAACAATGTATGGGAAAAAAAATAATGTAATTTGAATTATTTTTTCTGTTACTGTTTTCTCTGTCAACCTTATACAATAACGGGCTTTTCCACCCTTATTTAACCTGATAAAGTAGATGACTACAATTAAGATGTTTAAAAAAAATACTCAACTACATCACGGTTTTTGCACCTTCACTGTTGAATTCTGCTTATTAGTCTCTCTGTATAAGAACTAAATTTTCACAACCAAAATTGGAGCAGAAACCGACTATATATCAGGATTCTATTGGGACTGAACAACTCAAAGTCATTATTTTTTTTCCTCATAGAGAACCACGTATTTCTACCTGCCAGTATTTCATTCTTTCAGCTTAAAGTTTTGTTCCCTTTTCAAGTACAAAGCTACCTGCAGAAGTAATAGTTTCAGGGAGAGCATAACATAATAGTTAAGAGACATTCTGCAGCCACACTGTCTGTGGACATAGTTCATCTTCTCTTCCTGCTGATAGAAAGTTAGTAAGTTAATCAAAGTCCCTAAGTTTCCTCATCTGCAAAGATTCTATCCATCTCTACATGATAGAATGATTGTGTGTGTATATATATATATATATATATATACACACACACACACACACACACACATATACTTTATGTAAACCACTGAGAACCATAGCTGACATGTAATATGTATTTTTGGCTGGCATTCATGCTGTTTACTGGTGTTTCTAGAACTCCACCTGTCAGGATATACAATGGGATGGCACTTACCTCTCCTTGAATGTAGGCCCTGCTGGATAACTTTCTTTGACTAATGCAATGTGAGTTCTAGTGAAGTGTGTCTTTTAAAGGAGATGTGTCCTGGAACCAGTGAAAGAATCTCTCTTTCCATAGCAATGTGTCATATATGACATGCTTGCTGCATGCTATAAGACCAAAGTGTCCTGGAATATGGACCTATGATCTGGTTAGTTATCCCAGAGATTTACACAGTGCCACAGCAAACTCAGAGTTATAAAAAACATATATGTATATATATTTAATTATACCACAAAGATTCTATAATTGTGTCACCCCAGTATTACCTAGCCTATTATAGCTAATGTTTTAACAAACAGAAGCTCTTATCTTTATTTACAGAGTGAGTTTTTTAAAAGAGGGCAAATAGAGAAAGATGTGACTACAAAGTGATAAAATGAGAAATGAAAATCTGGGAACTTCAAACATGAATTTCCTTGATATCAAGATGGTTTCAAGTGCTTGTTCTACTTGTTTTCTGCTCAACTTATGTTATCCAGTTAGTAATTAATCTGTCTATCAATAGAAACTGTTGGTTATGTTACATGCACCGAGAACGATCTTTTTCTTTGCTAGGTTTTATTTTCCCTCTCCTTATGTTCACTAAAATTTCCATCTTCTTTCAGGCTACTTCACTGCTTTCTCCCTGTCCTTTCTTACCAAATTTATATCTTTAGGGAGAATCTACATTTGATTTTATTTCTAGGTGAAGAAAATAATGTCCTATTCACAAGCCAGTAATTTTTTACCAGTAATGACAGGGCAAATTTGAAATTCTTCGATATGTTTTTTTACAATCTCCAATCTCTAATTTGACTTTCAAATCCTATTTCCAGTTATACCCACCCCACGTCTTCTCATTTAAATTCACGATGCTTGTTACAACAACTTTACTAGTGATAGATGAGTTATAGTCCATTTTGTGCTAACCCTTGTTTTAATGTCATATTGCCATATATTTAACTTTACTATCTTTCTAAGTAAACTGTCTCAATACAATATCACTTTTCCTGTCTTATGCTTAGCCAAATACCATGTATTTAAGTGTTTTTATAATTTTAAAAATGTATGTCACACATTAAGTAATTGAACAGATAAATGAATAGGTTAATAAATAGGAGAAATAATGGATTTAAATTTTTTTATAAAGTCTGCTAACCACAATCAAAACATATGTATCAGTCATAGTATTGTCATGTACTCTGCCTGATTTGAAGTACATATCATTCATTGAAATTTGCATCACATTCTTTTTTTAATTAGGAGAAATTTGGGCAATATTTAAATGAAGGAAACTCCTGAAATGGACTTAAGGTAAAGAACTTAATAAGAAAAATCAGTGACTCTCAGAAATAGAAGGTAAGAAACAAGGGAAGATACGGTTTTTAAAGTTTCAACACATAAAGTTAAATCAATTCAGACTGAAGTATGTTCACTGACCCTCTAGTCATATACTTGCATGTATAGCAGCATGGCAAATAGAACCTAAGGCCTTTATTTCAGGCTGGTGTTCTCTGAGTGATACAGTATCTTCTTCTGTAACTGTTTTTCAAGTTCATATTGTCAATTATATTTGCCAGTCAATAATTTATTTGATTTAACTCTGTCCTGAGCAGCTAATATGGAGGAATTTTATTTCAATTTTACTGATCAGGAAATAGATATAAGAGATCAAAGTCTTTGCCTGAACATCCATGTGTAACATCCACTGAACATCTTAATTGTTGCATGTGGTATCCTAGAACAGACCTATTATTTGTTTTACTATGTCATTATACCTTACTTTTCATGACTAATTTTATCCCTCTCAAGGATAAAGGGAAGAAATTTAGCTGAGGGAAGAGCAAAATTCCGAATAGAGGGTGCCCACAATGACCATCATTCTAACATTTCAGAAATTAACTACAGAAAGGACAAATTCTAGGTATTACATTGTGTGTGTGTATTGCATGATTGTAATTAATGTAGACCTTTTAGTTGCGTTTTTCTGTGGAAATTAATTCCCAGCTGTTGGCTACCTAGAAGGAACCACCATGGCAGCCTCTACGGTGGTAGCCTCTCCATCTCACAATGAACCCATGTTAACTCAGTAGCCAAGCAAGACAGAATTGGCTTCTTCAAGCCAATTTCTGCAGCAGCAAATGTGATAGAATACAATCTGAAGACAACATGAATAATGTCTCTTTGAATCGGTTATGCAACTGTTCCTATTAGCACACGTAATTGAGGGGGATATGCATGCAATGAGTGACTATTTCAACACTGAAATTCAGATATTCTCAAGTTATACTGTTTTGGAATAAAACAATATAACAACATAAAGTTACCAGCACATGTATAATAAAGAATAGTTAAATACCAATTAGACATAAAGACTTAACTTGGACTTCTGGAAATCTCTTAATATAAAGCATTTACTCACAGATTTTTGAAAGCACACTGAGGAACGGGAAGTAATCTGTTCATACTGGTTTTATAGAGTAACAGAAAAAATTCACTCTCAACCTGTCCTAAAAATAGGACCTTTAGACCACAGGCATTCAAAAAAAAATTTATGACTTTCTTTTTAAATTTTCTATTCCTCTATTTGTCCTTTTACCTTCAGTTTATAGGACTTCAAGTTCTTGTTTTTCATTGATTAAAACTAGGTTAACATCATTTCAATCAAGAACACTGTAGGTAAGAACAATAAAAACTCTCATCATAACACATGAAAATGATTAATTATAATGTAGCCAAGAGAACTATGTTTTAAATAAATATTATTCGACACCTTTAAAATTCGGAGATTTATTTAGAATTTTTTGTTTTAATTGGAAAGTTCCACAGGGCCCCAAAAGTTTAAAAATTAAAGAGAGAAAAAAGAAAAAGCAACAGCTCAAGGATTATTTTGCATAACATCATACAACAAGCAGGTGTTTGCAAGATCAATTTACAATAGGGACCACAGTACCCACCTAGCTTGGATGACTTCCAACCTATTTCCAATTAAAACTTACCTAATGATAAATAAGAGATAAAAGCTTACTAACCAGCACAATAAATAATAGATCTTAAAATAACGTACTTGAGGCTATGTTTAGAGACAGTAAATGAATTCTCTTTAGGTTAGAAAAATGTTAGAAAGGGATTTGAGATCAGGATCTCCAGGAAGCCATTAAAATATTGTCTTTTTCAGCATTGACTGTGATATTTTACAATATAAACTGCTGAATCACTAAGAAATTTACAATGTGAGTTGTGCCTTGCCAGACACTGCAATGAGGCATCTATTTCTCAGCTCCTTTGAAGGATTCAATTAACATAGTTGACTGGCAATAAACAGGTTTGGAAGGAGCAGCATGAAATAGCTTGGTCAAGTTGGACAGAAGTCCTGGACATATTGACTGCTCTAGATCAGGGGGTCCTCATATTTATTATTCCTGATTCAAAATAGAATTTATTATATTATTTTCAAGGAAGAATTCCAAGGAATGCTTTTGATGACAAAGACCTAGAGAAGAAACGTACAGAGAAAATCTGCCTGATCCTCTGTATACTGGAAAATAGTTTTCAGAAGTTGAAGAAAAAATAAGAGTATAAAGAAAGAAGGAGCAGAAGGAAAAGGAAATCTTCCAACTTCCACACCCCTCCTGTTATAGGTGGAATTGTGTCCTCCAATAAAAACATGCTGAAAGTCCTATACCCCGTATTTGTAAATGCGACATTATTTCAAAATAGGGTCTTTGCAGATGTAATCTAATTAGGAGGAGGCTTTTAAGGTGGGCTCTAATACAATATTATTAGTGTCCTTGTAAGAAGAGGAAAATTTAGATGCAGACATACACACATAGCCATGGGAAGATGGAGATAGAAATTGGAATGACAGTGCCACAAGCCAAAGAATGCCCGAGGTTACCAGAGGCTCAAAGAGACAAGGAACGATGTTCCTTTAGAACATTTTTAAAAAGTATGTCTCTGTAAATACCTTAGTTTTAGACTTCCACCTGCCAGTGTCATGATGCAATCAAAGTATGTTGTTTTGAGCCACCTGGTTATTAGCCCTAGGAAACCAGTGCAGCTCACTGGAATCATCCACAGAATTTGGAAAGACTGGCATCACAGTCCACCCTGCTTGACTGAAGGAGTTTAAAGCAGCTTCATTCCACAAGACTTGGGTCAAATGGTGACATTGCTTTAGAAGTATGGAATAACAAGTCACCATCAAACAACGCTCCAGCACTGATGTCTCTACAGAGATGCTGCTCTTTCATCTTTTTTCAATAGGACTTAACAATTGAAGACCAACAGCCCAAACCCCTTATATCTGCCAAAGTGTGATCTTAAAAACATAAACCTTAATGTAGTGCTATTTTGAAAACATAAACCTTTGTTAAATCAAGGCAATTTAAATAAGAAAAACATGTTGCACAAGAAATAGAAGAGCTAATGCAAATCCAGATAGTAATGAGGCAATCCATAGATTGGGAATAGCACTAAATTGCTACTAACTTCAGGCCTGAAGAGACACTTTAAGAGGTGGTAGTACCAGAACTAGTTCTATTCAACTGTGACTATAGGACCACACAGGTCCTGACTGGTAGGAGCTGGAGCCATAAAGGAGGTGCAAATGGAGACAGATGTCCTGGCTGCTCCCTGTCTCTCAACTGTCTATCTCTGGCCAGTGCCTGATACTGGCCAAAATATACTCAGGTAATAGTTTAGTTTGAAAAATGCAGTCTGCAGTGCCAGACACCATGATGAAAATGAAACAGGGAAAAGGCAACGAATGAATCTGAAAGCAAACAGGTAATGAATGGCACATTCTTCTCTCTTCCATAATGGTCTTGCTAGCTCTTTAATCTTCACATTTATTTACTCAACAAACATTCACCGAATGCATACTTTATGCTAAGCATTGACAGATTTGAGTGATACACATATATATCTATAGATACATACAATATATACTATATATGTGTGTCTGCATATACAATATATATACTATATTTGTATGTGTGACATATGTATATAGATAGATAGGTAACAGCACTAAATTGCTACTAACTTCAGGCCTGAAGGGACTGAAGGAAACGAATGCAGTTCAGTTGAATCATCCGTAGAATTTGGAAAGACTGGCATCACAGTCCACCCTGCTTGACTGAAGGAGTTTAAAGCAGCTTCATTCCACAAGACTTGGTTCAAATGGTGACAGTGTTTTAAAAGTATGGAATAAGAAGTCACCATCAAACAACGTTCCAGCACTGATGTCTCTACAGCGATGCTGCTCTTTCATCTTTTTTTTTTAAATAGGACTTAACAATTGAAGACCAATATACATTATATATATATGGTATCTTTCCTCATGAATTCAAATGTCTAGGAAAGACGGTAGACATTACATAAATAAGCTCAAAAGATAAACACCTAACTCTAAGGTGAACATGATTTACTCTGTAACAGAAAAGACGGAGCACTATGGGAGTGGATACACTGGGAGAACCCAGGGGGCACTGGGGAGTTAGGGATGTCCTCACTAAGGAAGTGATTCTGAAGGAAGAATATGCGCATGGGCCATCCTCCCAACAGTTTAGAAAAGAGCTTTCCAGGCATAGGAAAGATTTCAACTTCAGAAAGTGTGATCGTTAATTTCATGTATCAACTTGATTGGACCATTGGGTGTCCACTGGTAAAACAGCATTCTGGGTGTTTCTGTTAAGATGTTTTTGGATGAGATTAACATTTAAATCAACAGGCTGAATAAAGCAGAGTGCCTTTCCTAATGTGAGTGGGCCTCACCCAAAAGGTTGAAAGCCTGAATAGAACAAAAGGTTGACCTTGCTGTGAATAAGGGGAAATTCCTTCTGTATAAGTGCTTTGAATCCAGAACATCAGTTTTTTCCTGCCTCCACATTCATGTTGAAATTGGCTCTTCCCAGGTCTCAAGCATGCCAGCCTTTGTTGGTAAAACTCACATCATGAGTGTTCCTGATCCTCAGGCCTTCAGAATTGTTCTAGATCTACACCACTGGCCCTCCCGTTCTCCAACTTGCCAAATGTAGATCTTGGGGCGAGTCAGACTCCACAATTTTATTAGCCAAATCCTTGTAATAAATTATCTATTTATCTATCTATTCTTTCTATTGGTTCAGTTTCTCCAAAGAATGCTAAGTAATATAGAACGTAATTGGGGATGTTTGAGAATTTGAAGAAAAGCCAATTGGCTTAAGCATTGTGACCATGGGAGACAGAGGCACAAGATGATACTGAAGTAGTATGAGGGACTCAAGCATGCAGGATCATTGGGCCATGTTTTACAGTTTGGATTGTATTCTAATACAAAGGGGAAATCATTTAATAATCAAAGCAGAGAGTGAGGGACCTGAATCAAATCCGATTTTAAAGAAAATCATTTTCGGATGCATTGATGAGAAGAAACTATAGGAGGAGGTAAGAGTTAAAGGAAACATACCGTGTCCGGAATTGGTGGGTTCTTGGTCTTGCTGACTTGAAGAATGAAGCCAGGGACCCTCACAGTGAGTGTTACAGTTCTTAAAGATTGTGTGTCCGGAATTTGTTCCTTCAGACGTTTGGATGTGTCTAGAGATTCTTCCTTCCGGTAGGTCCACGGTCTCGCTGTCAGGAGTGAAGCTGCATACCTTCGTGGTGAGTGTTACAGCTCTAAAAGGCAGCATATCTTAAGTTGTTCATTCTCCCGGTGGGTTCGTGGACTCACTGGCTTCAGGAGTGAAGCTACAGACCTTCCCGGTGAGTGTTATGGCTTTTACAGGCAGCATGGACCCAAAGAGTGAACAGCAATGGGATTTACTGCAAAGACAAAAGAATAAAGCTTTAACAACCTGGAAGCACACAGGAGCAGGTTGCAGCTGGCTAGTTCAGGCAGCCTGCTTTTATTCCCTTATCTGACCCCACCCACATCCTACTGATTGGTCCATTTTACAGAGCCGATTGGTCTATTTTAGAGATTACTGATTGGTCCATTTTATAGAGAGCTGGTTGGTCTGTTTTACACAGAGCTGATTGGACCATTTTGAAAGGGTGCTGATTGGTGCATTTACAATCCCTGAGCTAGACATAGAGTGCTGACTGTTGTATTTACAATCCTCTAGCTAAACATAAAAGTTCTCCAAGTCCCCACTAGATTAGCTAGACACAGAGCACTGATTGGTGTGTTTACAAACCTTGAGTTAGACACAGAGTGCTGACTGGTGCATTTACAGTCCTTTAGCTAGACACAGAGTGCTAGACAGAAAAGTTCTCCAAGTTCCCACTAGGTTAGCGAGATACAGAATACTGACTGGTGTACTTACAAACCCTGAGCGACACACAGAGTGCTGATTGGTGCATTTACAGTCCTTTAGCTAGACACAGAGTGCTAGACAGAAAAGTTCTCCAAGTCCCCACTAGGTTAGCGAGATACAGAATACTGACTGGTGTACTTACAAACACTGAGCGAGACACAGAGTGCTGATTGGTGCGTTTACAATCCCTTAGCTGGACATAAAGGTTCTCCAAGTCCTCATTAAACTCTGGAGCTCTGCTGGCTTCACCCAGTGGATCCCCTACCAGAGATACAGGCAGAGTTGCCCGCCAGTCCCAGCCGCGCCTGCGCACCTCAGCCCTTGAGCTATTGATGGGACCAGGCGCTACGGAGCAGGGGGCGTTGCCCATCCGGGAGCCTCCGGCTGGCTGAGCGGGAGTCCATAGAGGAGGCGGGGCGGGGCTCGGACATGGCGGACTGCAGGTCCGCAGCCTTGCCCTGCGGGAGGCGGCTGAGGCCTGGCGAGAATTCAAGCGCGGTTCACCCAGGCGAGCAGTGCTAAGCGCCTCACTGCCCTGGGCAGGCGGTGCCGGCAGGCCGCTCCCAGTGCGGGGCCCGCGGAGCAGGAGTCCGCACCCGCTGAAACTGCGCTGGCCTGTGAGCGCGGCCCACAGCCTGGGTTCCAGCCCGCGCCTCTCCCTCCACACCTCCTGGCAAGCGGAGGGAGCCGGCTCCGGCCTTGGCCAGCCTAGAGAGGGGATCCCACAGTGCAGTGGCGGGTTGAAGGGCTTCTCAAGCGCCGCCAGAGTGGACGCAGAAGCCGAGGAGGCGCCAGGAGTGAGGGCTGCTAGCACGTTGTCACCTCTCAATACCAGGTAGGAAATACTGCAATTGTGCAGGAAGGAGATGATGTTGTGTAACTAGAGTGTAGGATGTGGAGAGATGTGAACGGAGTTGCAACATATTTTTAGGTAAAATTAACAGGACTCGATGAATTCAAATAGGCTTCATAGACTCATGAATGTACAGTCAAAATGTTCATATTTCTGAAAGGATTCTAGGATTGCAAGTTCACCACACACTCTGAAGTAGGTGCCTCTGGGAAAAATGAATACTGTTCATTGCACATGGTACCAGCTCCCCAGCTGATCCAGTTTATTTAATCAACTCATTAGTCTCATAAGATGCTGTTTCTGGACTAACCAACCATTTGACTGACTGCATTTAGTTTGCAAATGGTAGACTTTTAATAAATATTTGATTGAACCAAATTAATTTCTAAAATGAATGCTTCTGTATACATCCATGCCCACAGGTCCTTATATTGAAAACTATCATTAATCTAAGGATTAATCTCACAACAGGATTGTTCAGAAAGCCCAGGTTTTATATAATGGTGAAATCAAACTTGGAGCTAAATGCGTATTATTTCCGGTCTCTTCTGACTGTGTTTAACTAGTGAGGAATTAGCCATTTTTGAGTATATCAAAACCAAATATCACAGGCGCATAAAAGTGCTGAATGTGCTAACTGGACTCAGGGCCCCTACCCTCCTCCAGCCCGTCTTCTCATTCCTTCCTTTGCTGCCATTCCCTCTTCCTGCTGGCATCGTTTTTCTTTCTCAGAATTAATTCTAGACTCAATGATTAAAACCAGTATACCATCTCTTCCTCCCTACACGTTTATAATTTTTACACTGTGTATGTGCAAAATTCATTGAGAAAATGAATGATTAATATTGGTTCAAAATAGAACAACTCCATATAATAGTAAGTTACTGACTACTAATGTCTTCAAGTAGATGCTGAATGACTATTAGAGATTTGATAGAGGGTATTCATTACTAACAAAGAGTCTGGAAAAGGTAATATTAACCTTTTACTTCAAAGGCTAATGTTTTATGATCCAATGATTGAGGAAAATTAAGCAATGTACATTTAAACACAATAAATCCAGTAATTAAACTCACTCACACTTATTTTAGCTATATCCTTTGTTAAGGAATAAAAAAGTCCAAGAGGGAGAAGCGTTTTTAGTATACTAGCCCAAAAGCTGCCTCAATTTATCTCTTTTTATAGAAATAAACTTAATTATTTACAATTAAATTAAATTTAAAAATAATTAAATTCAGCCTTAATAGGATTGTGTTGGTTCATTCCATGAGTTGTATGAGACATTTTCAGATAATTGATCTAATTCAATTTTGAAAGCAGCCCTGATAGACACATATTACAATCTCCATTTTACCTTTGAGAAAACATGCTAAAAATGGTTAAGGAGCATCTTCAATAACACACAGCGTGTACATTGCAAAGCTAACATATGATCTCAGATATCACATCATGCGACAGCCGTTTCAAATACTATATTATTGTAAGAACAGTTTTTGACATGTTATATTATTTAAAGTAATATAATTTGGGTGTAGTGAAATACTGTGTTCCTAAGTTATATAAAGAAACATGCATTCCCGTGTTATCAGACCTGACAGGGTACAAACAATATCCACTGCCACAATTTAATGGAAAAAAAATAGATTAATATATTCTATACAGGAATTAACAGATAATTTCCTGCCTGGGCACCATGGCAAAATCCCATCTCTACAAAATTACAGAAATTAGCTGGGCCTGGTGGTGACTCCCTGTAGTCCCAGCTACTCTGGGAGGCTGAGGTGGGAGAATCACTTTAACACCAGAGGCAAAAGTTGCAGTGAGCTGAGATTGCGTCACTGCACTCCTGTCTGGGCAACAGAGGTGAAACCCTGTCCCCCCAAGAAAAAAAATAAAATAAAGAAATAACAGATAAAACTTCAGAATTCCTGTGTGTTACCCTTAGGGATTTCTTTAAAAACTTCTTTCTACTGATTGCCATTTTCATTTGGATATCTTTTTTAAAAAATCTGCCTTGCTAGGTATTTTTTAATTTCATCTGTTTCTTTTTTAATATTTTCTCTTTCCCCCGGGGCCAATTGAACATTTTTGATATTTTATTTCTTCTACTAACTTATTTATACCTACTTTTATTTTTTAATATTTACCCTAGGGCTTAAATATTTTTAATTAAGATTACCTTCAAATAATGTTATACTGCTTCTCATGCAGCGCAAGGACTTTGCGATAGTGAATTTCCAACTATTCTTTATGTCCATGTGCTGTTGTTTTCATGCATTTTGCTTTTACATATGCTGTAAACACTATGTAAAACACTATGTAAAAATCGTCTATTTTTGCTTAGACAATTATATATTAGAATATTTGTATAACAAATTTTATTTTATGTAAATAAAATTTAAGTAAAAATTTATATAAATAAATTTTATTTTACCTTTTCTTGTACCACTTCCAGGCCTCTTTATTTATTGTATAGTTTCTTTTCTCTCTATTGTGTGCTTTCTTCCTGGAGAACTTCTTTAACTTTCTTACAGAGTGAGACTGCTGCCAATAAATTCCCTGAGTTTTTGTTTGTCTGAGCAAGTTCTTACTTCTCCTTTACTTTTGAAGAATATTTTTGCTGGTTAGAGAATTCTAGGTTGACAGGGTTTTGTTTTGTCATGTTTTCTTTCTTTTGCTTTCAGCATTTTAAGTATGTCCCTTCGTTATCTTCCTGTTTGCATAATTTCTCAAGAAAAGTCAGCTATAATTATTTCACTTGTTACTTTGTTGATAAAGTGCTCTTTTCCTCTGTCTTCTTTCAGGATTTTCTTTTCACCTGTGGTTTTACCAGTTTTGAACTTGGTATGCCTAGGTATATAAGGAGGAAAGGGAAAAGATTATTCTGTTTTTAGTTCTCTGAGCTTCTTGCATCTGTGGGTTGCGGTTTGCCACTAATTTTGGAAACTTCGTCGTCTCAGTTTTCTACCTCTTCTTACAGAATTCCAATTTCATGTATATTAAAGCATCTGGAATTGCTTGGATACACAAGTCTTGGATGCTTTCTTCTGTTTGTTTATAATTTTTTTGAACAACCATTTCCCCTTCCTCTCTGTTGTGGGTAGTTTATATTGATATATCTTCAAGTTCACTGATTCTTCCATCAGCTGTGTTGAATCTACTGATAAAGTCATTGAAGATAATTTGTTAATATGCTTTTCATTTTTAGTATTTTCATTTGCTTATTTCGTATGGTGCCCATCTTTCTGCTACAGTTGCCCACCTAATTTTGAATGTTGTCTTTATTTTCCATTAGAACTTTTAATATCTTAATAACTTTTATTTAAAGTTTACATTCTGATTGTTCTAACACCTGGTCAGGTGTATTTTTTTTTTTGTCTCTTATAAGTGTGTTTATTTTCTGCCTCGTATGGTTTATGATTTTTTTGTTATTGAAAATTGGACAACTTACGTAACATAGTAAATAGATACATTTTTTGTAATAGATACAGATGAACAAAACTTCCTGTTGCGGCACAGTGTGTGTACTTATTTTATACTCCTCTAATGATTTCTTATGTTAAAGGTAAGTACTGTATTCCTAGAGGTGATTTTCTCAATGTCTGCCATCACCTCAGGCTTGTCTTTGAGTCTGTCCCTTTGTACTGTGTTCCTGAAGCACTGTGCCTCTTGTATCTCTGCCAGCTGTATTCCACGACTTTTTTTACTGTATGCTTGTTAATCTAGTAATGAAGAGTAGGAGAAGGAAAGGATGTTCTCTGATGTTCTGATTTAGCTTCAGTCTTAGGTAAATACTATATTTCTGGGTCTCAGGGTAAACCCCTCTTGAATTCACCTTCTTCTCCTCTCCTCTATGCTGGATCAATGCAGAAAGTTCCCCCCCACCTTTCCTCTTCTACAACTTTGTGTGTTTCTACAAGTGGTCGAAGGCTTTTGTCCTGTAGGGGAGACAGGGACAAGGGTGCCAGCAGTTTTTCTTTAGTAACCTCTGTTCCCCTCCTCTAGCCAGCACCATGTACCACAGGGGAGTTGTCTCAGTATTCTTCCAGATTTTCCCTGAGAATTCCTGGTGGGATTTGTGGGAGAAAACATCTGAAAGAAAACAGAAACATCCCTTTGCTAAGGCACCTGTCCTCAGTAAACAAGTGCTGAAGATCTGATTCCTGAAGGCACCCATCTTCGCTAAGATTTGGGGATAGTTACACTACCACCTTAGTTAACTGATGGATTCAAGAAAAGCTGTTGCTTTATGGTATGCTCAGCTTGTTTCTTGCTGTAAGGGTGAGAGCGAGGATCTTTTTCACTCTTCACATCTCTGAGGTAAAACCAGAGCATTGGATACCTTTTACATTTAGATTTAGAGAATAAGTGAAAGGGTTTATAGAAACTCTTTTTAAATAAAGAGTTATTGGTATGAAAAAGACACACTTTTAACCTTTGTCCCACTACCTTTCTTTTGTTCATATTTGAGCAAGCCAGAAATCACATAGCTGGGTACTAAATTCTTCCAAAAACACTTGTATTTCCCTGTTCCCTGGTTGCTTATCTCCTTCCTCTCTTTATGAGATCATGCGATGCCTGTCAGTCACGGTGATGGGGAAGGGAAGAGCCAAGAGGGACTGTTTATCTGAAGAGAGCAGCGCTTCCTGTGTTTCAGCATCTTCCCTCTCCCAGATACTGTTTTGCTTTCTGTCATAGCCTGATGACCTTGCAGTTTTCTCTGATTTTCATTCATGTGCCACACACGCAATTTCAATGCAAAGGCCAAAAAGGGTCTAGAGGTCAAAAGTACGTTCAGTAACAAAAAGTTTATTTTTGCTAAGAGTTTTCTGACAGTCATAGACTGACAGTCCCAAGTGATATGGTAGATTTGGCCACATAGTATAGAAACAACATTGAGGGTTGTATATTATATATTTTTTCCTTTGAATATGAAGTTGAAGTGAATGATCCAGTGGCAGTTGTGGGTGGGTTTGGGGACCTTTATCCAGTAATGACAGAATGACCTTGAGTCATCTATACCTTAACTTATCTTTAGTGTTACCCCTGTCATTTGTAAGCCCTATGGTCAGGGGTGATACGGTTTGTATTAGTGAAAGAGAAAAAAACTAACATACCTACACAATAGGACTCAAACTGTGACTATTACTTCATTAGGCTCATAAAAAAGTTTATTTTAAAAATAGATATTGATATAGCTTTTTAATGCACAATGCCAAACTGGCCACAGTGAGAGTCAACATTTCTAGACCCTGTTGTTACTTTTGGTTTTAAATGGCTGTATGGTCCCAGAAATTTAATTAATTACTTATTAACTGTACGTCAAAACTGATAAAATGAAATGTTTATTCTCTCTTCTTTTTTTTTTTTATTTTTTTTATTTTTTGAGGCGGAGTTTCGCTCTGTCGCCCGGACTGGAGTGCAGTGGCCAGATCTCAGCTCACTGCAAGCTCCGCCTCCCGGGTTCAC
>NW_012116733.1:2952459-2984193 GCF_000951035.1 Colobus angolensis palliatus
CCTCCTGGGTTCAAGTGATTCTCCTGCCTCAGCCTCCCAAGTAGCTGGGATTATAGGCATGCACCACTGCACCCAGCTAATTTTGTATTTTATTTTATTTTAGTTTAGTTTAGTTTAGTTTAGTTTAGTTTAGTTTAGTTTAGTTTAGTTTGGTTTGGTTTGGTTTGGTTTGGTTTGGTTTCGTTTCGTTTCGTTTCGTTTCAGTAGGGATGGGGTTTCACCATGCTGATCAGGCTGGTCTTGAACTCCTGACCTCAGGTCATCTGCCCGTCTTGGCCTCTCAAACTGTTGGAATTAGAGGTGTGAGCCAGCACACTCGGCCAATCAGAATTCTAGACTGATTCCTACAAAAGGAAATGAAAATTCTTTAAAAGTCTCAATCCCAACCAAAGTAAAAGAGAGGAAAGTAATATAAAGCAACAAGAGGTAATGTCCTTATTGTCAAAAAGTTATACAGTTTGGGCAAACTTCAGGGAAAGTGATAGTTGGAAATTTAAAATGCTGCATTGTGATAATTTATACCTGTATCCAATTTTCATAAAAATTCAGAAACAGAAGCAAATTAAACTTACAAGTATGATTCTCTCATATTGAATATACTCATTCCAACAGCATTATCACCAGAGTTGCTACCTTCTGGCCTCAAATCTGTTTATGCCATTTAATATTTTATTATCTTTGATGAAGCAAAACAAACAATTCACAAGAAAAAAAATGATGGTGGAAGTCATTTGTGTTGACAGTATTGAGGCATGATATTTATAGACAAATTCACCCAAAATGACCATGTTTTCTCTCTAGTATATTCACTATAAAGAAAAACCTCCCCTTCACTTTGCATCCGAGTCATGATTGATGGGCAGTGCCAATCACTTCATGGAGCTTGTTGATGTTTGCTGTCATGGCTGAAGCTCTGTGACGTTTGTAACAGAGTGACAGGCAGCAATTCAGTTTGTTGGTGGTGTTCCTTAAATAAGGTGGAATCTAGTAATAAATAGGACATAAGCTAGAGAAGGCACCATAAACTACAGTGGGATCTCCCTCAAACCAACTCCACAGCCACACTGAAACAGTATTAAGTTCCTGGGATGAAGAATCTTTTAGGATTTGTTGCTGAATATAAGACTGATTATAAATAGATGAACTGTTTTCTTGGCACTTTTAAGAAATGCGATTCAGGAAGTAAGTACCCCATGACCTCTTATGTTCCACAGGGCTTAATTACTTAAGAGTTTATGGCATCATTTATTATACCAAGATTAAATTAAAATGCCCATCATCCTTAGTTTTTATTGAACAACTACAAACTGTGTTGATAATTATTCTTAATATATCAGAGATTATGTCAAGTGCTTTGGCATTTGAATATATGACATGATCTTCGCCTTTAAGGCATTTACAGTCCAATAGTTACAAGATGTATTTAGATATATGGAATGATTCAAGCACTTTTTAAATTATAATTTCTGGGGTACATGTGCGGAATGTGCAGGTTTGTTACATAGGTATACATGTCCCATGGTGGTTTGCTGCACCCATCAACCCGTCATCCACATTAGGTATTTCTCCTAATGCTATCTCTCGGCTAGCCTCCAACCGCCGACAGGCCCCAGTGCGTGATGCCTCCGCCCCCACCATGTCCATGTGTTCTCATTGTTCAGCTCCCACTTAGGAGTGAGAACATGCGGTGTTTGGTTTTCTGTTCTTGTGTTAGTCAAACACATTTTTATGAGAATAAAGACCCATTTATTTTTCCATGGAAATTAGAAAGGTTTCTATGATTTGTCAGTATTTGAGATAAACTGTAAAGGTTTGGAAAGCTTGCTAAATAGTTCATGAGGTATATATATTTAACCTATGAAAACATCATAACTTAAAATGTGAAGGTCAAAAATTGCATGAGTGAAAAATAGTGAGTTAAACTTATGTGAAAGGTTATATAGAATGTAAATGTATATTGACATATCTATCTAAGCTTTTCCTAGATTTAAGTGCGAAATTTTATTGTCAAGTAAAATATCATGCTGTTTTTTCAGGAAAAGAAAAAAGTCTTAAGGGACAAGAAAATAATGGTCAGTGAGGGAGAAAACATATTCTAGAATTGGATTGTGGAGAAATTTTTACTTTAATTCGAAGGATTTTCTTTGTAACAAAATTTTGTAGCTAATGGGCAGGATCATTAAAGAATAATTTTTGTGTTAATTGCCACTGTTTCCTAATATGAATGCTCTGCTCTTGTCAGTCAATTTAAAAAGAAAAGTACCTACAGCCTCAGTATCTAATGCAATAATAGCTTTCTATGGTTTTGATGATGGGTTTTGCTCTATTTGCAATGGACAAGTCTTGCTCTTTGGAGATCTGCTTCTGTATTCAATTCAGGCAGAAAGCTGGTCTCTTCTCCAGACCTCCTTCCATAATGTAGCTCCTGCCACTGGCATGTGCATTGACCAAAGAGTAGTGGTTTGTGCACAGTGAGGAAGGAGATTTAGTAAGTGAACTAAGGTAGTAACTTTATTTTGGCAGAAGAGGTGTCACTTGAAGTATGGTGAAGAGCCAGCAGTGCATAGAAAAAAGACTGCAGTAGAGGATGGGCTGTTAGTGGGCTGTCTCTGAGCCCAGCATCCTAAAGGGACTCTGAAAATCCTGAATTCAAACTTGGCCCTCTGGGTTGTTATGAGAGTTTATACCTCTTAAATACCTACACACATAGTATGTGGGTCTCCATTTGTATGCTTGCTCTTGACCCTGCAAATGTTAGGTTAGTTGTTTTTGTGAATAATGAATTACGTATAACATTTATTATTACACTGCTTTATGTGATGATTTACCTGATTTTATTATAATATCTTGTTTCCTCAAGTAGAGTTTATGCTCCTTGAAGGTGGATACTATATTGTGAAGAACCCAGCCAAATACTATGCATGTAATTTTTAACCTATAACTACTTTGACTGAATTGAGAAAAGAACATTATTCCTTCAGCCGAGATCCTAAATTGTACAATTGTAGACTATGTTGATGTTTTATTATGGTAGGGACTTTCCTGTATTTTGTGAATACATGGAAACATTCCCTATAAAGATTGCATTAAAAAAATTCCTTACTTGCTTAAAAAATAAACACAGTTTCTCTGTTATTTTAGGGCATTGAAAGAGTAGAGAGGAATCTTGATAGGATAAATCAAGGCTTCCAAGTGTCAGGAGAATAGCACTTAGATTAACATTGTTTTCAGCTTGATGGAATGGACATTTAGATTAGTCAAGACATGTTTTTAATTAAAATTCAGCCTCATTATTCATAATGCAGCCTCAGTTTCTATTAGGACCATTTTATATATAACAAGAGGAACTAGATACCTCTTTGGGGTCATTTCAGGGACATTTTGAAGGACTTTTTTTTTTTCAGCAACATGTCATGGTGTCTAAAAATTTACTATTTCATTCTACCATTAATCATCATCACCTTTTCTGTGTAGTCCTTCTAAAAAATGCAAAGAAACTAGACAAAAGTATAGCATGATGTTATTCTTTCCTTGCTTGATGTTGGTGTGTGTATCACGTGCTCCCAATACCTTGAGGAAATGAGAGAGCAGTGTATTGTTCCTGCAATACACAGGCATTGGCATCACAAGATACAATCAAATGTGGTAGTAAGTCTCAGATGCCATGGTGTGTCTAATTCTGACCTTTGAGACATACGTTACCAGGTAATATATGTGCTTAACCATTAGAAAGTGGTTTTTTTTACAGCTATGACAAATAGGCCACCAAAACACTACCAGGCATGGTTTATGATATTGTAGAGATTGGAAATGCGCATAGTGCCTTGCAATTAATGCAACCAATGTGATCTCACCTATGTGAGCAAACTGGGAGAGTTGTTGCTCTTCTTATAGGTGTTACACTTCTATTACTGCAGGCTAAAATCAGAATTCTGTTTCTTCATCTTCTTTCCTCTGACACCATAATTACATGGTTCTCCAGTCTTTTCCTTGATGCCCCCACCTAAAAATTGGCTACATTCCAGTTATTATATTTAAGATAGTTTTACAAAGATTTCTCTGCTTCTTCTCACTTATAAAAAAAAAGACTTAACAGGATCCCTCTTTCACAGCAGAAATCACAACTGATCATACCTAAAGGATTTTCAAGTTGTTTTCTGAGTTTTGTTACTTTCTTTTCTTTTAAATGACATAGAAACCCATAAATATATTTTATTCTCCCACATAAGTATTTCACACTGTTTCTTTGAATGGTGATTCTTCGACAGTTTTACTTAAAATTCTTTGTTGCATTTTAATTGGCCGTATCATGCCTAATTTTATGTGACAACTTGTTCAGGTAATAACACCAGGGTCCCCTAAAGGTGTTACATATGGTTTCTCTTGTGGTTATTACAGTTTATAGAAATGTCCATAGACCTTGATATACATTTATTCATCCAGGTATCTTAGATCGTTTCAAAGACGGGAAGTCTACCACAACTACCACTGAGGGGTAAGAAAACCTCCCATCTTCCCTTATTCTGTCCATCACTCTGGAATGGAGACATTTCCTTCATTCCCCTCCTAGTTACTTGTAGAGAAGGAACATTGCATCCCCTAAAAGAGGGATTACATATTCTTAAGTCTCCTGAATCCAAGCCATGAGCTGGATTTTCCTCCTTCATGACTGGAAACCCATATGTTGGCTATTTTCTGAACCATTCCTTACTTTGCCTTTCCCTTATAGTACTGGTCAGCTGTACTCTCCTGCTTGGCTAAGCCAACACAGGTAGTTTCTATATTTGGGTCATTTTCTACATCACTATCTTGCCCAGGAGTCAGGTACCATATCAGGTCTTGACTACCTCCTCATCATTCCCTGACCAAATCTCTTGGAATCATGCTTAGAATACCAAGTGCATTAATCTAGAGAACAGCTACTTTTAAAGAAGTATATTGCACATTTGGCATACATTGAGCATGTGGTGAATTAAAGGCTTTTATCTTTATTTTTGACATACTGGTTTTTAAGTCTTCCACCTTTATGATATGCTTTTGTACTTTGTATTTTAACTAAACATTTTTTTCTGGGATTACATTTTATTTGGCCAAGCATTCCAGCCTGTAAAGAGATTTTCTCCGACAGCACTTTTTACCATCCCTCCTAGCAAGCTCCATGCTCAGAGGAAAAACTAAAATTCTTGGACTTAGACTCAAGTTGCATGTCCACCACTGACTGGCTGTGAGCCTCCAGCTAGTCACTTCCTCTCTGTGAATTGGATTTTTTTTTTTTTTTTTTGAGGCAGAGTCTCACTCTGTTGCCCAGGCTGGAGTGCAGTGGCCGGATCTCAGCTCACTGCAAGCTCCGCCTCCTGGATTTACACCATTCTCCTGCCTCAGCCTCCCGAGTAGCTGGGACTACAGGTGCCCGCCACCTCACCTGGCTAGTTTTTTTTTGTATTTTTTAGTAGAGACGAGGTTTCACCGGGTTAGCCAGGATGATCTCGATCTCCTGACCTCGTGATCCGCCCGCCTCGGCCTCCCAAAGGGCTGGGATTACAGGCTTGAGCCACCGCGCCTGGCCCTGGATTTTTTTTTTTTTTAAGAGAGCTTCCAGGTGTAGTGACTCACACTTGTAGTTCCAGCACTTTGAGAGGCTGAGGTGGGAGGACCACTTAAGCCCAAACATTTGAGATCAGCCTGGGCAACATAATGAGACCTTATCTCTACAAAAAATCAAAAAATTAGCCAGGTGCGATGGCATGCACCTGTGGTCCCAGCCACACAGAAGGCTGAGGCAAAAGGATCTCTTGGGCCCAGGAAGTCGAGCCTGTGGTGAACTGTGTTCACTCCCCTGCACTCCAGCCTGAGTGACAGCGGGAGACTCAGTCTCAAAAAATAAAAAAAAAAAAATTAGAGAGAGGGCTGATACCATAACTCCACAAGATTTGGATCAAGTTTCATATAATACAACATATTCTTAGCATTGACCAAAATGCCTACTTAATAATAGCAAAAAAAGTAACAAACCAACAAAATTGCATACAAACAAAATAGTTTGTTTTCAAAGTCCACATAGTCCTAAAAATACAGATGGCTTTTCTGATTTGATTTGATTTGATGTCTATTTATTTATTTATTTTTGAGATGGAGTCTTGCTCTTATTGCCCAGGCTGGAGTGCAGTGGTACGATCTCGTCTCACTACAACCTCCAACTCCCGGGTTCAAGCAATTTTCCTGCCTCAGCCTCCTGAGTAGCTGGGATTACAGGTGCCCACCACCACACCCAGCTAATTTGTGTACTTTTGGTAGAGACGGGATTTTGCCATGTTGACGAGGCTTGTCTCGAATTCCTGATCTCAGGTGATCCTCCCGTTTCGGCCTCCCAAAGTGCTGTGATTACAGACATGAGCCACCGTGCCTGGCCAACTTTTTTGATTTTAACGATGACACTATGGTCATATATCGCTTAACGATTGCAAGGAGTTCTGAGAAACGTGTCCTTAGGCAATTTCATTGTGTGAACCTCATGCTCCAATCTTATATCAACCTGTATAGTATAGCTTAATACACCCCAGGCTATATCGTACAACCTATTGATCCTTGGCCCAAACCTGTAGAGCGTGTTACTGTATTAAATATCTTAGGAAATTGAAACATAATGGTGACTATGCATCTAAACATATCTAAACAGAAAAGATACAGTAAAAATATAGTATTATAATCATATGGGACCAGTTCCGTATTTGCAGTCCACTGTTGACTGAAAAGTCATGTGGCATATCACTGTATATCCTTTGGCAGTAAGGCTTGCTCTTCTCTTCTCATGTGTGATTTCTACCTCTTTGCTCACATTCAGGCTCTATCCTTTGACATTACTGCTTGCTTTTTAATTTCCCAGCTACTACTATGCAGCAAATTCCATTGCCCTTCAGAAAAAATTGCAGGCTTTGTTCACCTTGGATTCCCTCTCCCATCAATCGGGCCTTTGTTAGATATCTCTCATCTAGTATAAGAACAGAAGGCTACTAGATTCTACAAGGAGAGGAAAGATAGGGGAAAAGTATGCCAAAGAAGGCTCAGATTGAGGATTTCAAGGCCTTAAAGCCACACATCTGATGTCTTATTTTATGACAGTCTAGTCTCACTGATAGTCTTGTTATGACTTCTCTTTCTCATGTGTGACTTTGACAAAGATCCTTTCAGCAAACTTCAGTCTACCTGCCAAGTTAACTTAGCCAGAACATCTCACTCTTGCTATCTGAGCACTCATATCATTAGTTTCCTCATCCTCCTGCAGCCTAAAGTATTGAGTATAGTAACATGCTGTATAGGTTTGTGCCTGTAAAGGTTTCCATATAGGTTTTCGGTAATGGAGGAGGGTTAATAGGCTAGGGGTGTAGTAGACTATACTATACAAGTTGATATAAATATGGAGGATCATCCTCGCTTGTCTTCAGCAAGACTGTTGAAGGTCAGTTTAGCTAGAATCCCATTTACCCCTGATGTTTCCTCTTAGTAATTTTCTATCCACTGACCCCTATGCTGCACCTTGACTATCAGTTCCTACCTCCCCATGCTGTATTTGGTGTTGAGACAAATTTCTCTGCAAAATCCTGTTGCAGTGGTCCCTATACCTATCACTATGGTCATGAATAAAATCTTCTTTACCATTAGCAAGTATCAGTGATGTTTTTGTTTGTTTAACAGTTTATAGTATCAATAATTCCAATAGTTTTACTTTCTAGTTGGCACACCTGTGATTAGTCATGATTGAGAATACTGCATGAAAACTTTTAAATTGAAAAGATACAATAGCTGAACAAATTGTGAACCTCAGTCCTCCTCCATTGTACCAGTGCTCTGTCATCATTCAGAGCAATGGTCCCTACCCTTTTTGGCAGCAGGGATTCGTTTCATAGAAGATGGTTTTTCCATGGATGGGGGAGGGGGTAATGATTTTGAGAGGAAACTGTTCTATCTCAGATCATCAGGCATTAGATTCTCAAAAGGAGTGCACAACCTAGATCCCTCACATGCACAGTTCACAATAGGGTTCACACTTCTATGAGAATCTAATGGCAGTGCAGATCTGATGGGAGGCGAAGCACAGGTGGTAATGCTAGCTTGCCCACCACTCACCTCCTGCTGTGCGGCCAAGTTCCTAACAGGCCACAGACCAGTATCAGTCTGCAGCCTGGGAGGTTGGGGACCCCTGATTCAGAGGATGCAATCAAATCTGTTTCTTTGTCTGTTTTTACTCATTGTACACCTTTTTAAAAAAAGAGTATACAGTGTGCTTGTTCAGCCTTTGAAGATAAGGAATTATTTTCTTAAGTGAGCATTAATGAAAGGAGAATGCGTCATTCTTTATCAGTCGATGGACTCAGAATTGCTGACTGCTAATGCTAATAAAGCCACATTAAATGGAGATCATGAATTTGTCAGTTAAGTGAATGATTCTTAGTGTCAAGGAGGCCTTATTCTGTTGGATGTTTGGAGAAATTGACATTTATCATATATAGACTGGCAGTAGAAATAAACGCAAAGAGGGCTGCTTTTTTCCGCTGTATTATATGTATAGATGGAGAACAAAAATATCACCTGGGAAACAGCTAACTCAAATCTCATTTTTTTGTCATTGTTGTAGCTATTTGTTTCAAAATGTTTTCCCCATGAGAGCCTGCAATGCCTCCCCACCCTGAACTATCAAATTTCAGACTACAAGTTTTCAATGGCAGCCAATCTGGAGAGTTGCATATATCTACCCCTAGACAGCTGCATTATGGAACTAAAAGAACTGCATCTAAATTCATGAGCCGATAAAAAGTAATCTGGCAAAAATCTTTTTTTATACCAGAATATACAATGATAATCACACCCCCTTGAATTACAAATGTTCCATAACCATTCAAACTGGTACTGAGTTACTGACATTATTTGAAGTAATGACATAATAAAACACATTTTAAAAGACAAAGTCATAATTTGCTTACTTCTTGCTTAAAAAATGTTTCAGAAATCTTTTGAGATCATAACTGATAGAACTCTATGATTTCATAGACCATCAAAGACTTGAATAGATTTTAATAAACCAGGAGTATTAAAATGGCTCTAGCTTGCTGGCTATATTTATTTTCCACCTTCCCCTGGCCTTCTTAACAATCTAAAATTATGGCTAAAACTTAATTAAAACTTATAGTGACCCGGAGCTTTTTTAATTAACTAAGCTTTTTTTTTTTTTTTTGAGAGAGAGAGAGGATGTAATAAATCACAAATATCTCTATTCTCTATTTAAATAGTTCTTTTAGGGTAAATTTGTAGATGGACTCTAGTTTAGACAAATTAAGCCTGTTAGTACACAGAAGCATGGATTCAATAAATAGAAATGCAAAAGATTTGAAAAAATGCATTTATAATTTATCTTAATCCTCACCATTTTTCTGATTAGCAATTGAAATCTTGGTGTTGAATTATTTTTGGAAATGCCAAGTCATGGTTTTGTATTACTAGCCACAGAGTATTAAGGGATCTCTTAGTGGTTGTGTGGAATTCACTGCCTGGTTGAACTAATCAGTTTTGAAGAAATATATTAATACTTAATAATTATGATTCCCTGGGATTTATTTTATAGTCTTAAGCTGGAAATTTTGTCAAATACTCTTTCTTGTCATTCCAAATAAACCCTTTTATTCTGATGGTTCCCATTAACAATAAATAAAGAATAAACTCAATTTAACAAAATTATCTTCAGCAAGACTTCAAACCTTGAAGTACATGTACAGCTATAGCGAACATGTGTCATGCTCCTGTGTCTAAATCCAAAGTAATAGAAGGTAAGCACTTGATACAGGTGAACCTCAAAATGAAAACCTATAATGTGAAAGCTGTGAATCCAAAATTATTCATTATACATAATAATACATATAAACAAATGAAATATATGAGGATCTGGCATCAAAGATTTTGAGCAAGGATAATTACAAATAGAAAAGAGCAAATTTCCACTCAACTTCTTTTGAGTAGTGCCAAAACAATAGCTAAGACTTAAGAATGCTCCGAGACTAAATATGATGTGGGAGAGAAAGGGAGAACAAATCAAGATAAAGGAACGAAGGACTAAGACATGTGAAGCCAAAATGAAATGGATATAAACATGAATATACTGGGCATTTAAAGACGAAGTAATCAATAAGCAGCATAGACCTTAGAGGATGCAGCCATCAACTCTGTCATTTACTTTACGGAAAACAAGCTCTCAACATCTACTAAGCTATTCTAAAAATTATAGGTTCCCCTCACTGGGCAAAGAACACTTGAAAGAGTCAAGCAAAACCCTCTTCTCCTAAGTAAGTCATTAGAAAAAATTAATTTTAGCTACAGAATGGCAGAGCATTTCCTGAAGAGCTCAGCCTCTGCAAATTGCAGTTTATTTGAGGAACCCCAAATGCTTTACCAAAAACTTTGAACATTATCTACTATAAACTTTATATGTAATACAACTAAATAGAGACAATAAAAATGGTGCCTTCAAGATGTAACAAAAACTTGAAGGGATAAATTTTAGAGATAAACCAGTCCAGTTTCCCTATTTCACAAATAAAATAACTAAACCTCAGCCAGTTAGGTGATTCTCAATATCAGAGACATGATTATATGTCATTTGGATCAATATTCCAATCATGGAATTTACAGCATAACAGGCCAGGTGCCGTGGCTCACGCCTGTAATCCCAGCACCTTGGGAGGCTGAGGAGGGTGGATCACCTGAGATCAGTAGTTTGAGACCAGCCTGGAGAACGTGGCAAAACCCCGTCTCTACTAAAAAGTACAAAAAATTAACTGGACATGGTGACACGTATCTTAACTCCCAGCTAGTTTGAAAGGCTGAGGCAGGAGAATCGCTTGAGCTTGGGAGGTGGAGGCTGCAGTGAGCCAAGGTTGTGCGACTGCACTCCAGCCTGAGTGACATCTCAAAAACACCACCACCACCAACCAAAACATAAGGTCCCACTCAAGTTTTCATGCCACAGTGCAATTGTCCTCTAGCAAAGGCTTTCTTTCTCCAGATAAAATCATAACATTTGTGAATTCTGTATTTGTCTCATATTTATTTTGCATTTCTTGTAGCTGGAAGCTAGTGTAGTGATGGGCATACACTGGAATTCTCAATTATTCTTCAGTAAATTATTCAAAGGAAGGTAGAGGAAACTAAGAGATGGGTGAAAATGGTGGCAGGATGTAATGCACAGAAAACAGAATGTCAACTGAGAACGGAATAAAGAGAATGAATATGCTCACTGAAAATAAACATCAGGCTTAGATCTAGCATCCTGAGGTTTCAAGTAGAATTGTTCATGATTGCGTCGGTTTTAACCAAACACTTTGTATCCACAGCAGTCCACCCTCCTACCTGCCTTCTAGTTCTTTATAGTGTGAGTCTGGACACTTTCTTACGTTGAAGTTGTTTTCTTTTGTGAGGAGGGAAGCTTTAGGTCATTCTGATCTCCTTTCTACAGCAGCCTGAACACATGGACTGTCCAAAGATTGTCCCTGAGAGACAATTGGAAACAAGGGTTGAGAGTACAGGCTCTGATACCTGAATCTGACTGCAAAGCATAGCTTGTGACTAACTCACTGTACACTCTGGGACATATTATTTCAAACCCAGGGCTTACAGTTTTTCACCTGTAAATGAGAATAACAGCTACTGCCTCATGCAATTGCTGTGCTAGATTAATTAGATAAAGCAACTGTAAGTCCTCCACAAATGTTAGCTGCTATCTTCCAAGATCTCCTAACATCCTCTGGCATTCCAAATATAACTTTCATTATTACTAGAACTCCTTGGATTGAAATGTATAAAATAACTTTTCTACCATTTTCAATGTTTTTGTCAAGTGGGAAGGTAGATTTAAATCTTCAGTCTACCATTTTGATCCACCTATCAAGAGAGAAGGAACAGAGATCCATTCGTCAAACATTTGCATTTGTGTTTGTCTGTTTTTGTTTGTTTTAGCCATATGAAGGAATAAGCTCAGAGATATTTATGACTTGGTTAAAATTGCCCAGTTAATCAGTAACAGAACTGCTTCTTTTTATAAGACGCAGTTCCTTCTCAGGATCACAGTAAATTTCTGAATCCAGTATTCAGTTTTATTAAACATAAGGGATTAACAAAACACAATTTATAAATCAAGTTTAAGTGGAAAGAATGATGGATTTTTGGGAGTTGAAAAGATGGAGTTTTCATTTTATGATGTTAATATAAAAAAACCCTGAAAACTTTAGGTGTTTCTGGCAGCTAAGTGCATTGTCATGGTGATGACAATTGGCACCCTCTTATGCACTTTACCTGGCAAAGGATTATGTACTCCTGGTATAGACTTTTTCTGCATATGAGATTCGGAAAGTAAGAATTCTTCATACTTAAGCAAAAATCACTGGGTGAAGATAAGTTGAAAAGGAACAGATAACCCCACCTGAATCCTAAACAGATTGAGGGTTCTGTGAAAAAATAGACCTGCTGGCATAAACAAAGGTGAGGATCTGACTCCAGAAAAAGCTACAGGAAAGATGGCATATTTTTTTCAGCAAACACTGGTATCCCTGAATTTATCCATTTTTACATACAGCTAGTCTTTCTCTGTTTTTCACTCTGTTTTGTCTTAGGAGATTCAAGTTGTGTATGAAAAACAATTACATCATTTATGTATAAATTTTAGTAGATGCTTAATAGGTATTTACTCTGTATACAGACCTTTGAGAAATACAGAAGATGAAGGGAGTTTAGGTCAGTGGGCAAAGCATTGTGCTAACAGTCAGAAAATCTGAATTGTAGCCCTAGGACTGCTAGAATTAACTCAATATATGGCATAGACAAATATTTCACAGCCTCTCTGGGTTTCAGTTTCCCACTCTATAAATTGAGGAGGTTGGATTACGAATGCCCATTTCAAATTTAATACATTGTGAAAGTTATAGTGGAGCACACTGTGGACAGCAAGATATTTTAAGCCAGGAACTCTATTTCCGGCCCTCTAACTAAATGATCGTTTGACCTTAAATCAGTTATTTAACTTCTAGCAGACTCTTTTTTTCTCATTTATAAAATGAGGTGTTGAACTGTTTGATCTTTAAAGTTTCTTCAAGGTGTAAGTATCTATGATTCAATTCATGACCCTGTCCTCAAGGAGCATTCCATCCAGTTAGAGAGACAAGATACGTACATAGAAAGGTCAACAGCAATATCAGCCAAAAATAGAACAGATGTCACAAGGCAATGGATGCTTTAATGCCAAATAAATGCAGCGGATGGTAAGTAATATAAATGTGAGGCAGGAGAGATTATTCTGGTTTGGACAGTAAGAAAATCCTTTATAGAAGACTCATTCTAGCAGATTCCCAAAGAGTAGGTGAGGTCTATTACAGCAGAGAAGCTGATGTGGATCTGAGCATTATGGTGAGCAGAGCCTCAAAGGTAGGAAAATGCATCTCGGACTGGAAAAGACATAAGTATGGCATCAAAAAATAATGGTAGTATAGATAGATAATTTGAATGTTTACTTTTAAGCATTTTTGAAAATTGTGTCTGGGAGAAATCATCTTACAGTAATGTTTAGTGTAGATACTTTTTAAATTTCCTGATCAAGCAATTTCCTACTCAGTACCTATTAAAACCTGGAGTTTTCAGGGCACTGAATGTAAAAGGTGGAGATCACAACTTCATTTGCCAGTATGACTGAACACACATCTAATATGCTTCTTGTATTATTTCCCCAAAATACTTAAAATTAATTTTTACCACAAGGTCTATTCAATCCAAATGTCATTTTCAGGCAACTTCAGACCAATGCAAATGACAGATGCTTTGAGGCTAGGGAAGTCTACCTTTGAAACAAATTACACTGGGAATTTATATAAAAGTATTTGGCATACGAAAGGTGGTGCAGCCCTGGGGTTTATGGTTGTTACTTCAGAGCCAGTGGCCCCGAAGCTTTACATCACCTGAATGCTATGAAGCAATGCTTTTTAATGTTATTAGAAAATCACAGTATTTGCACTAATTTCTTGAGAAAGATTATCAAGCCCATCTGGGAGGAGGGCAGCATATTTTTTGAACGCCATATGCTGAAGCATGGTTGCAGCTTGGGCAGACGCTGCAAAGGATAAAAGCATTCTATGTACTCCTCTTGGATAACTTGTCTAATACAACTCTGGCTCCAAATCAGGCCCTTGATTCAACAATCAATCTCAATCAGAGCTATCAAAAGTTTTCCTCTGCCCTAGAGTATATGTTGAACTTCCAACCTCGGAAGCTGTCCACTCTATTAACAATGTATTCAAATTACAAGCAAGCATTTAATGAATGCTGAGTTTCAGAGCGACAGCATGAAGAATGGGAAAGCCTTAGGAGTTGCTGAAATGAAAGGGCTCTTCTCTTAATTTCAAATATCAGAAGACTTGAACAGAACATGGCATCTTAGCCATCTGAGCTTTTTAAATGTGACATTGGCAGACATACAATGCTCAGCTCTGTGGTACCTGAATAATTGAGGCTTTGAAACATCAAAGTGTTGACACCTTCAAACGTTTAACTAGCTTTATTTGAAAGATTCTTCTCACAAAAGAAGACTAAATCTGCCATTTGAGATCAATGCATTTCTCAGAAACACAGTGTCCCCGCTTTATATTGAAACAAACTTGTTTACCACATATTGACTATCTGTGTCCCATGTGCAGAAACTATTTGATTAAATGCATTTCTTTGTGATAACAAAATACCCAGCAGAATCAAGGATGACTTTTTGGGGAGTGGGCAGGAGGATAAGAACAACATTACTCGTTCTCTGAACAGTGAACTTTCTGCAGCTTTCATTATTTCAAGGAGTCAGGATGAGAATTCAGAGTAATCAAGGTCATATTAAGTATTATATATGCCACAAAAGCAGCAATGATAAAAACAACACAATTTCACCTATTCATTCTTTAAGCAAAATTGAGTGAGTGCCTACTGTGTTCTTTATACCATTCATGTGATATAGAGCTTCGGGGTGACTGGCTCTGAAGTAGCAACCATAACCCCCAGGGCTGCACCTGGCTAATTTTTAAAAAACAGAAATTTATTCTTTTTGGAAACTGTGTCTCACTATGTTCCCCAGACTAGTCTCAAACTCGTGAGCTCAAGTGATCCACCCTTCTCGGCCTCCCAAAGTGCTGGCATTATAGGCATGAACCATTGTACTCACAGTCCTCCTATCATATTTTCTATCTCAATAAATAGAACAGAGATACAGCAAATAGCATAACTCCCTCTAAGTCTCCAAATCTCTTCACCTGCACTGCTGTCTTGCTGTCTTCCAACTGCTCCCATTGTTTTCCCTGTCTTTATGGATTGCTGAATGTGACAAAGGAAAATGTAAAGAGTGAGAAGAAAGGTGGGTCTAAGATTTAACCTTGAAGAACGTTAAGAGTTTTATGAATGCCCAGAGGAAGAGGAGCCTGCAAATGAGATTGGGATGGACCAGTCGCATGTAGTAAAAGAAAATAAATCAGAAATGTTACAAGAGCTACAGGAAGAAAGTATTGGAAAAAGGAGGAGACATGCCAACAATGCCAAATGTAACCTAGAAATCAAGTAATGCTAGAACTGAGATCAATACCCATTTGATTCAGCAACAAGGAGGTACCTGGCATTCTTCAAAAGGGTAGATTTATTGGTAGAGTGGGAGCAGAATGGAATTTCAATGGGATAGGTGATTATGCAATGGAAGATGAGAAAGTAGAGGTGACATTTTCTGACACCTGGAAAATTCTGACTTTAAAGGGGAGATAAAAAATAAAGCTTTATGGGGAAATGTGTGAGTCAAGGGAGGAATTCTGTTTTGCAGTGTTTTTCAAATGTGAGACCTTAGGAAATGTAAATGCTTAGGATAAAAATTTGTTATGAAAGAATGGGAGCATCTGATGCAACCAGTATGCTGAGGAGGAAAGAGGGCAGGAGTGCAGATAAAGCGTTAATTAAAGGAGGAAATTTATCCTAACCTAACTCTCTTCACCAGGGCATCAAATGATACTTCACATAATGAGCCAACCTAGTAGGAGAAGAATTTCGAAGAAGTAATATTATAACAAGAGGACAGTCACCAATTTTGTGTACTGAACTGGACCTGTGTTTAGAGTGGGAAATGTCAAAGGGGGCCTTTAGGAGTCAGCTGTTAGAATTTATTGCGATTACTACTTAACCATTTGCAGAGACAAAATTCTGCTTCCCACTTCATAAGAAAGTTAAAACTCATTTTCGTGCTGTGAGTGGTACATGGACAAAATGTACCCGTGCAAAAAACTGAAGACTGTTTTTATAATCTACAGAAAGATCTGTCCAGGAAACTGACTCCCAGACAACATTTTGCATGCTCCCTCCTAGGTACCCTAGGCACCATTTGCCTACTGATATATCTCTTTCTTTCCTTTTCTTTTTCTTTTTCTTTTTTTGAGACAGGATCTCACTCTGTTGCCCAGGCTGGAGTGCAGTGGTTCAATCTCAGCCTACTGCAACATCAGCCTCCCACGTTCATGCAATTCTGCCTCAGCCTCCCTAGTAGCTGGGGTTGCATGTATGCACCACCATGCCCCGGTAATTTTTGTATTTTTAGTAGAGACGGGGTTTCACCATGTTGGCTGGGCTGGTCTCGAACTCCTGACCTTAGGTGATCTGCCCACCTCAGTCTACTGATTTCAAGTTAAGAATTTTTGCCCTATTTCATGGTTGCTTCCTTTGAGCACAGAAAAAAAAAAAAAAAAGATAAATTTTAAAAGACTGGATTAGATGTAAGCATATATGAATAAGATAGAGAATTGTGAAAAAATAAAAAATGCAATAATTGAATTAAAATACATATCCAGTTTAATAGAGTACATTTTAATCTAAATAATGCAAGGAATTGCAAATTCAAAATTTTTTTATCCACTTTTTTTCATGAACATGGCCTGTTTCTCTTTCTATTTCCTAATTACTTTAATTAGCATTTTTGTAAACTTTGCAGCTCTTACTGTTGTAGGGAGATTTTTGATATTCAGAAGATGCTTCCGTAGGCTATAATGCAATGAAATACTAAATTGAGGGTAATGCCAACACATTAAAAAACCTCAAATAATGTTTTTCTTGTCAGTGTAGAGACCGTTTTCATCAGTAAGGGCGTAAAAGACAAAAAAAAAAAAGTATGCTTTACTTAAAACTTCAACTTCCCAACACAGATTAATACCATTTTCTAAATTCTTATCTAAACCACAATTCAGCTGTTCATCAAAAATAACATTTATCCACACAGACTTCTAACTTTCTTATGGTTTCCTCATTCATAAATCTAATCTCTACTTATATCCTCTGCAGTTTGCTTACAATTTTTAATCTGAAATTTCTTTTGCTTCTCTTTCTTTTTTCAATATCTGTCACCAACACTTTGGTTCAAATCACTATGATCTCATATACAGAATACTGAACTAATGCCTTGTCTTCTCTTTTTAGCCAATGTATCCATTAATCTTTCTAAAGCACTAATGAGTTTAATTTTTATGAGATTGCTCCCAAATAATAGGTTTTGCACCATCATTCCCAAACAAACCTTCAAGCCTCTTATGCTTCTCATGAAATTAATTCCCATGGATAAGCTTGCTTGGACTATGTATAGGTCTACAAAAGTTAGCAGCAATCCTATTCCCATTCTTGATTGACGTAAGAGAAACTGCTCAGAGCACATTTCCTACATTTGCCATACAAACATATGCAAGTTTCACAGACACATATTTGGCATCTCTGTTCTCTAAAACATACATCGAATTTTACCTTTTTCATGATGCCTCTTTGAGTTTTCCCAGGTGGAATTAATCTTACTTACTTTGAAGTCCATGGTACATAATTTCTCCATTCCTACGCCATTTATTAAATGCTACCTTGCATTGTCATACAAAACATGAATTGCTTTCTTTCTTAAATATTATTGCAGTTTTTCCACTGAGAGGATGCTTTTTATGCATATATTGGTAGAAGGCTGTCTTGCTTCCATGTGAATATGCTAATACTAATGGGGATTTCTACAAAGCAGTTGCTGTTCTTGGTGCTAGATATCAGGCAACTCTCCCAAGAAATAAGAGCCAAGTAGCTGACTTTGGTCATTTGCACTCAATTCCATCCCTACTACCTTTTAAGAGCTGAGTTCAAAGAACATTTCCTGTGGACCTACAGTAACAATGGGATCATGGAAGCTTTATGTGCTTTACTGCAATATTCTACTTCAAGGATGCTGTTGACAAACAGATGGGATACCCAGTAGACTTACCAAGAGTGTCATGGGTTGTAATTATAGCAACAGTGTGCTATTGCACAATGTCTAGAAACTAGGTTTTCTTGTTATTGTGGTGGGAAATTGGGTGATGGCAGCCTTTAAAAAAAATAGCTATTCCCAAGTACCCAAGTACACATTATGTTATGTTTTATAGACAAAGTGCTGACATGAATCAACAGTTACTCTTCCTGGCTTAAGAACTATTCACAAAAGAATTGAGTTTCTAGTATTAGAGGTTAGAGATCACTCTGAGTCACAATTAATGACTATCTTCATTTTGATTGATTTTGTCATGGTACTTTCAGTCACAGCAAGCTGAAAATAACACTTTATCAGTATTGAGATATTTTACAAATAAGGTAACTGAATAAAGAATATTTTTTACTACTTCTATTAATAAAAAAATAGAGACAAATCCTATGCCTTGTGACCAAATTCATATAAAGTTTTAACATTTGGAAATTTTGGTGTTTTCCCCTTTCAAATTGCTCTTCTCTCGTAAACAAGGCCAGACTTGAAGTGGAAAAGTACTATGGAATCCAGCCACACATGATAGACACATGAAATCCATAATATTTTTTACTGTAACGTTTTAAGAAGTGACACTGCCAAACTTGAATGTGAGTTTACTGTGTAGTCACGTATAGCTGGTCTTGTATGGATGTCAAGGGTATAATGTTGCCACCTGAATGATGTCAAGGTCAGCCTGAAGATGTTGATATCTTGGGAAGGCTATCTGTGCTGTAAAGCTCTAAGGCTGAAAACTCACTGTAAGCAAAATTTACAAAGACCTTTCGAAGCAAAAGTCACTGAAGAGAACAAGGTTAAGGCATTAACCCTAGGATACAGCATTTTCTTAAAAGATAGGCACTTGTGTCTATTTGGGATTTATGACCCCTCCATTTTTTTGAACATTTCATATCATCACTATTACCATCACCACCAACAACATACACAAATATTGATTCATTCTGTTCATAATTGAATGAAACTTTTTTTTTTGCTTTATATACAGAACACTTTATTGAGTAGGTAAGGCTAGCTTAAGGGGGAAATGGGCAGACTGTAACAGTGTTGAAGTTTTTCCCCTCATCTCTGTGTTCTCTCGACCCTTTGATTTCCCTCATTTATGCATTCTTGACATTGTTGAGATGATCTGTCAAAGAAAGCTATAGGAAACCAAAACTATAAAATGTCCCCTCCTAAACAACCCATTGCATTTAATAAAAGAGTCCAGCAAAAGCAAGAGTTAAATTGGATATACCTGCATGGGAGAATTGTTATCTCTGTGCATTTGAAAAGTAAAACTTTCTCTGGAAGTACTGTGTGTGCATGTGTGTGTGTGTGCGCGTGTACACACATGCGCGCCTGTGGGTGCGTGTGTGCAAGGAAAAACTTTCAGAAAATTTCTAAGTTATCTAAAGCCATAACCACTTTCTTCCATGATCTCCCTATTTTGTGAGGAAGGTGAAGTTGACTGACACTGACCCTGACTTTGCCTCAGTGAGGCTCACGAAAGACATGTTTAGAAGGGCTTATCTGTGAGAAACAAATGGAACACATATTTGCAAACCATCTGTTGCAAATTCCCTGGCTTAAATTATTTTGTCTATCATATTTCATAAGTACATTAGAAATAAAAATCATCTTTAAGATCTGAAAAATAGGTTAAACAGACCAACAAAGACTGCTTCATTAGATATTTCCGTTGGAAATAATAAAAAGCCAAGAACTCTCTTCCAGTCTCCATCTCCTGCTCTAACTCTGGCTGGTTCCTCTATTGGTCCCTGCAGACACTATTACATCAAGATAACTCCTTGGTTATGTGTTAACCATGGGACCCAGTTTGTTGAGGCAATTAAAACATACTACTGTTACGACAAAAGCTGGAGCAATATAGGTATTAATGAGGTGTTATTTGGCGCCACATTTGAGAAAGAATAAAGGATGATGACCACATTTTGATCAGTCATTATTGTTTCAGGATCTTGAAAGCTTCATTTAGTGACATTTTTAAAAAGAGTGAAAATGTGATATTATTTGGCCCACAGAGATGTGACACCCCTGATCTAGGCTGTCCCTTACATGTTATCCACTGGCAGCACATTCAGTCCGTATCGGAGCCGTGTTGTATGCATTAAGTACTTACAAACATCTTCAGATAACAATAGAATGGAAAAATCCAAAGAGAATATTAGACGATAAACAAAAAGTCTGCTAGTATCATCACAGTTATCTCAACATTTCATGGGAAAGAGAGGCATAAAACGTTGCTTCCATTGGAAGACAGGAAGAAATGGCACTTCAACTCAATCTTATGTAACTGTCATTTTAATCACTGAAAATAGTACTGTGAAAAAATTATCCAACCTGTAAATATTCTCTTTACCTTCAGCAAAAGTAACAGACCCCTCCTCTCTTCCTGCATAATATTTAGTTGCCAACTTTTTCGTGGCATATATCTAAATCTTACCTTGTTGAGTTAGTTTTCTATTTGATAATGTAGGTCTTTTACTGCTTGTGTTATTCTCCACTGTGGATATCCTTAAACGTAAGCTACACATCATCACACTTACTGAATGCTGAAACATTAACTTGGTCTTCTCATGGCAAAGTGAAGCGTAGATAAAAGAGAAGCTAATACAATTCAGTTTGAGTTCTAGTATGTCTCAGATATGTATTAATATTTGTCCTGAACAATACTAAGCCATTCCATAGGCAATCTATACATAGGTTTACTAGTAAAGGCTTCCATCCATTTGGGTAAAAATACAGTAATGATCATAGTAAATGGAAAAATCTGGGTCTAGGGCAGGTGGGCTGTCTAGGAGGGGGAAGCCAGTATGTTTTAATGCAGCTGAAAGAAGACAGAAAGAGGCAAGACTTAGAATATAAAAGTAAAAGAAAAAAATGCTTTTGTGGGAAGATGAGTTGAGATTGCTTAGCTAGAGGGAGAGGAGAGTTATGCCACAATCTAATAAGGGGAGCAGTTACATAAAAGCACCTGCAGTGACTTACTAGCCAGAACTTAAGACAAGTGGAAGAGAGAAGAACAAGCTGAGTAGACGGGGACACTGCGATACACTGTCAAGATCTGAGACTAAATAAGGGAGGATAAAATGGGGATATAATGAAGATCGGGGACCAGGGACTTCCAGGTAAGCTTCTACTACTGATCAGATGAATGTTCTTAGAAAAAAACTATCTATTTTTCATAGACTCAGTTCACCTGTTCATAAAACATAGGTAGAAATAGATGGCCTTCGAAATTACTTTCAGCTTTAAAAATGTTTGAATCTCTAACAAATACAAAAAGTTTTTCGCACCCTCTAAAAATTCATTCTGAGAAATAGTGCAATCTAAGATTATGGATTAATGGATTTAGTTGAGTTTAGTTTCTGGGAGGAAAAATTATTTCTGGAGACTAATTTTCAAATTATACTTTATAAGAAAATGAAAGTTATACACCATAAAATGTTTTCCTTTTTACCTCAATTTCTAAAACACTTAGAAATTAAATTAGATTTTAGGAAACTTAGAGTAAAATGCAGCTTTCAATAACACTAGGAAGCACTTCACAGGGACCTTCTGCTATTGGAGATGGGATTTTAGATTTTCAAGTGTGTGTGGGGGGTGTGTGTGTGTGTGTGTGGGAATAAACAATAGAAAAAACTGTGTGTGTGTATATGTATATAAACTCGATGTGTGTATATATATGTATTCATACACATACACAGTTTTTTCTATGGCTTATGTATATCTATATACATATATTTATACACATGCACAGTGTATATATATAAATATACACACAGTGTATAAATATAAATACACACACAGTATATATATACACAGATTGTGTATATAAACATATGTACACAGTTTTTTCTATTGATTATGTCAAAAATATCTCAATGTTTATGGAAAGTGCAGAAATATAGATAAATAAGTGAAGAATTAGTGATTTATTATCTATTATAGAAGAAGAATAGAAAAAAGTGGTCACATTGCTAGTGGTGCTTTCTATAACTTTTCTGTATTTTAACATTTTTCCTTGTGATGAGTTGCTTAATGCATTAATAAAGTTATGTTTTTTTAAAGGACTTTAAATCCAGTGTTTGATTCATAACTATTTATCTCTAAGACACAATGAGTAAGTCAAAGCTCTAAATCTGCAATGCCGTGAATCACCTGATGGTAATCTCTTGGAAGTGTCGAACTTTAATATAAAAGACAAACAATCTTCAGATGGCCATTTTATAAATCGACACCATTTAGATGCTGAGAAAATTTGGTATTTGCCTCAGTCCTCAGTCTTTGCAAATAACTCCTCTCTGCATCCTACAGTGTTCCTCACTCTGTGGCTCTGTTCGGTTGTGAATTGAAGTAACACGTGAACAAGTGACGGGAAGCCTGTATTGCCAATTCTTATATTGGAGTTGTATCATTTTTAATTTGGCAGTTTGGCTTGCAACTGATACAGACTTCTACTCAGTAACTATTCTTGTACTTAGAAATGGTTACCCTCGTTGACATATACTGACATGAAGCGATCCCATGTGAAGAACATTATTTTTGCTGAATTAAAATTTTCATTTTATTACCGTATTGATTTTGTGTCAGAATTTTGGGTCAAGTTATTTTGAGTACCATGATATTTAAACGAACTATGTTGTCTGTGCATATTTGTTATGTTGATTATTTTATTAAAAATGCATATTTTTAAAGCTACATTTCTTAGAAAATGTTTCCATGAAAATCATTTATTCGATGTATTTTCTTCTAAACAATATGTATGCACATATGTAGACAACTTGATTTATTGATTAAACACCTATGATTAGATTTATGAGGTACAGCAAAGGAATCATTGTCATGACACCAAAGTAGAATGTCAGAGGAAAGGAATAGGGCCCCAACATGGAAAAAGTCTAAGTAAACTTATATATTTAACACAAATTTGTTTGTGATAAAGTTACAGCAGACCTTATGCAGTTTTCATAAGTAAGAAACCAGAAGCAGAAGTATTCTTCTCCAGTCTCTGGTAAGAAGAAGGGATGCTTATTGCCTCTAAATCTAGGACATTTTAAACCTGGATAGAACTTTTAAAACTCATCTGATAAGAAGGGAATTTGACCTTAAAGTATCAGGTGATTGATTAATAAAATGATTTTAAAAATCAGTAAAACTGGTTAATGTATCAAATCAATTGAAAAGATTGATCTACAGTCTCCAAAATGGCTTATCCAGCTCACCATGTGTTCAGTCTTCTAATTTTCAACTGCATCTAAATAAGGGCACAACAACCTAGAATGTACTAATTGAACTGATTGGACAATCTGAAATATACATGTGTATATGCATGACATTTCATCTCCCCAAGTAGAAGAGTGCCAGATAAAATAAAATACTTTATTTTTCAGTCTGTAAATTAAAAAAAAAAATCACTGGATGTTTATGTTTCTCAGATTTAAGGGACATGTATAAAAAATAAACCAAAGGTGTTCATTTTCAACACCGTTGATATTATTGATTTGCTGATAGTCAGTCCACAGGCATTATTTTCATTGTGCAAAATAAGCATAAAACTACTACAAGCAATTAATTGCTGGCTTTTCGTATCATGCTTTGCAATGGCCTATCAGCCTTTTATTAATATTAATGAGGAGAATTAGCACTGAAGATCAGGGAGCCACGATAGTGCCGAGAACCTGTGAGGACCCTGCGGCTCTCATGCTTTATTATTTTTTAATCAAAGTAGCTGACTTGAAGGCACAAAATGAAAGAACTGAGTCTTTTATGATTCCACAATGATTCAAATTAAAATGATCTATACTTGCATAATTCCCGTGAACCATTTTGTGCTTGTTAAAAACAGTTAAAAATTGCATAAATTCATGATTTAAGGGCTGTAGTTTTCTTTTCCTAATGAACAGTCCACTTTATGTGTTTCTCCCAACTCACACATGTGGACGTAAAGCAAAAGAGGGTGGGCAAAGGATGAGCAAGAGAGAATTTAAGTTTATGATTTACATTGACTAAAAAAGAAATTCTCATGTGTTGCTATTTTCAGACTCACTGGAAATCCTTGGCATTATGTACAGCTTAACTGAATGTCCTTGGAAAAGCCTGTGGAAAAGCAGCATGCTATCAAAGCCCATTTTTCAGATAGAAATACAGAAGCTGTAAAATCGTAGGCAATGATTTCCTGTTGTTCTATGAAGAAACTTAGGGTTCCGTGGGGATGCTTGAGTATGCCCATGGAGATGGGCCTTTTCAACAACCAAAAATTAATGTCTCTAGGGAATTTATATATTGTTTTCCAATATTGAGGTCCCTATTGCAATTTTATGTGAAAATTACATGCTATACAAAGGTTTTAAAACCGCTAATGTGTGTTAGATAAATAGGTAACCAGAAACCTAAACAAAAAACATTGATTTTTCTCAATATCATCATAACAATATGGATATGTAGACAGAAACAGTATAAAATATATTAGAAATTTATTTGGAAATGATGTAGGCACAATCTCAATTACAAAGATACAGAATTATGTAAATATTCATAAGCAAAGCCTCTATTATATAAAAGGTACACAAACAAATAACAAATTTTCATGGAGATAGATTTCTCTTATTGGTAAAATGATGGAAGTTGATTTTGTTTGTAGCCAATAAATAAGGTTTCTTACATGTCCAGGGAAGGCAAAAAGATCTACATCAGATAAAGGGGAGCTTCAGGACATAACATGTGTTGGAAGTGTTGGGAGATGAGTATTAGTCTTAATTTGAAAACATAGAGCTTCATGCGAGGTATTTCTCCAAGTGTGGTCTGGGACCACCTTTATCAATATCAACCAAAGGATTTATTTAAACTAAAGAACCAAAGAAAACAACAAAACAAGTTTTTGGACGCCCACTTCAGATCTCTAGAATCTCTAGAAGTGTGGTCTTTGCATTTTTAACAAGTTTCTAAAGTAATTCTTAGATGAGAGGTGAGGATAAGAGTGTTGATTTTTTTATTTGAGTAATAGTGGTTTCATTTTTCTTTCTTTCTTAATGTAGACATAAAAGAAATTCTTATCTATACTTAAAATATAAGAAAACTGGAATGGCTCTCCTAAAAGCAGCAGGTAAATGGGGTTAATCACCACAATCTTGGCCTCCTGCTCTATCAGTTGTGCCTCAAAGCCCTGATACACTTCCTAGGGTCCTAATCATCCTTCACCTCAAGAATTTTCTCCCTTCTCTTCCCTGAGACATCAAGAATTTTCTCCCTTCTCTTCCCTGAATCCTGTCCAACCTTCTTAACTTTGCAGTGATGAGTCATAGGGGATATCGTTACAATGTCTGATTTATCTTGAGTTGGTTTTAATTCTTTTTTTTTTTTTTTTTTTTGAGACGGAGTCTCGCTCTGTTGCCCAGGCTGGAGTGCAGTGGCCGGTTCTCAGCTCACTGCAAGCTCTGCCCGCCTCCGGCGTTTATGCCATTCTCCTGCCTCAGCCTCCCGAGTAGCTGGGACTACCGGTGCCCGCCACCTCACCCGGCTAGCATTTTGTATTTTTTAGTAGAGACGGGGTTTCACCGTATTAGCCAGGATGGTCTCGATCTCCTGACCTCGTGATCCGCCCGTCTCGGCCTCCCAAAGTGCTGGGATTACAGGCTTGAGCCACCGCGCCCGGCGGTTTTAATTCTTTTAATCATACCATTACTTGCACTGACATTGTAGATGCCACTCAAAATATTCTTGAGTGAAAGCTCTGTATATGGATGCTATACTGGGAAGGATGTTGGTGCCATCTAAGACACACAGTTCATTTGTAGGACGATTCCAAGGATGGCCTTTCTTTCCACCGGAGGGAGGGGGCCTTGTCTGCCTTCTGACAAAATTGCATTTGCTTTTCTAGAAGCTCATTTTTCTTGGTGAGCTCTACACAAAATAGAACAATTATATTTTTGCATTTTACGTTTATATAAGAAAAATAAAGAATATGTGCGAGATCCTATTTGAAGAGAACGAGGTTTACAGTTAATTTAACCCCACTGGAAAAATCCCTTGCCCTTAACTTGAGTCTTTGCCTGGTTCTTCTTCATCCAACAGATTTCAGAAATGTGTTCTATCTTTTCTTATTCCAAATGCCAGCACAAGCTTTCTGATGTAGATTGTTCTTCAATGTGTTGATTGGGAAGTGAGATGCAATTTCAAATTCTTCAGTGTCTTGTCCACTGAAATTATAAAAGAAATGTAAAGCAAACAAAAATAAGATTTTTCACTATTAACCAGAAAGAAAAATGTTTGCAAGTGGATGTGAATAAGTTTATGTGGGTTTTAGTGAATGGTGTCTAGACCAAGAGCAGTTATTGGGAATGCAATGTGGATATCAAACTGCGAAGAGTTAGCTCCATTAATATAAAAAGGCTTTGGATGTGTAAAAGGTTTAACACAGCACTTAATACATAATATATGCTCTTTATTATTATTATGATTTTTACCCTTTTACTATACTAGGCTCTTTCAGAAGTGACTTCTACCTTCTAAATTAACTGCTATTTCTCATTCCCCATCAACCTGTGGACTAATGATCACACAATGGCTGAGACCAGTGGGTTTCTCTCTAAAGCATGTGCTTCTCTGCTTCTACCAGGTAAATTCTACACTTACCAAGATTAAATTGGGCTGGATCCCAAAAGTGTTTATGTCAGCATTAATTTAATTAAATGTTATGTAATATGTCTTTGAAAATAATCTCTGAGCAGGATCTTTAGAAGAATTGAATCAAATTTAGAGAATAAAAAAATGTGGAATTGGTAGCAACATCCCTAAAGTCTTTAAAAAGTTATAAATATATGATTATATATATTTAATATAGATTTCCCCCTATAATTGTCTTTTATAATTAGCTGACAAACAATCACATAGTGACAGGACTTCCACACTACTGTTATTATTATGGGGACACTGAAAACACCTGAACTAACATCACAAGGGATGTGCGAACTGGATGAAATGGAAGCTAGAAACAAATGCAGCCTGCTTCAGAGTTGTGTGCAGAACCTATGTGGAGACTGAAAAATCCCTGCTCAGAAAAAACTGTTTGATTTTGACTGTTCTCAGGATATGACTATTGTTTACTTACACTACTTAGATACTTTACTCACAGTTCACTACCCTAAGAAACATTTACATTATAGAAATGTAAGATTTAAAGAAATAGATTTCTTATTAAACACTTTTTTTCACAACCAAGGGAAAATGTATTGTATTGTGCTGCTTTGTATTGTATTGCATTGTATGGTACCATATTGGATTTTATCATGAGAGGTTCTCATTAAAGTTACAGATGAATACATATCCCAGGACTGTGTCTAACATGGGTCTTATCTGCTTCGTGGTCTCTCTTCTCTGAAACATGGTAGGTGAATTGGGAGGCTGAAATAACCACCACCTTGTCTGATGTGCAGACTTTTAATGTGGGGTTGTTATTATACTTACGATTTGAAGCCAACTAAAGTATTAGTCATGAGTGGGAGAGAGTGATGTGTATTCATGGAGCTTCCCCTGTGGGTAGACTGCTGGCATACTCTTGTTAACTCTCAAGGTGGTGGGTGATCTGTAAACACTGAGGAATCTGCTCAGACTAGGCCAACTGCCTAATGCATCTGAGAGCTGACAATACAAATATACTTCGTGATAAATACTCAGAGCCTAGGTTAATTTTTCAAACAGTATTTTGCATTTTGATGAGGAAGAAAAAAACCTGAACTGAGGTTGCAGCAAGAGAGCAATGGTGGTGTGCAGGCTATATTTTTCACCTTAAACAGCATGATTTACTCTAGCCATTTCTGGAGTAACAAATCCTGTAACTGAAATTCATGCTTGAAATGTCTTAAAGGGATGCAAAGGCAAGTTGATTTTTCAACTTATAAAGCTATTCTGCTTAATTTGGTCTTGTTAAGGCTGAAGGGACGGTGGGACATCAAGGGTGGACAAAGTATCTCATCTCTCTGTTTGAGCTTCCAGACTGGAATCTCACTGTAGGTTAAAGGTATGTGAAAAATACATGTTTCTTGAAGTATCCTCTTGGGTAGTGATATGGTTTGGCTGTGTTTCCACACAAATCTCATCTTGAATTTTAACTCCCACAATTTCCATGTGTTCTGAGAGGAACCCAGTGGGAGGTAATTGAATCATGGGGTGGATCTTCTCCATACTTTTCTCATGATAGTAAATACATCTCAGAAGATCTGTTGGTTTTAAAAATGTCAGGTTCCCTACACAAACTCTCTCTGTTTGCCTGCTGCTATCCATGTAAAATGTGACTTGCTTTGCCTTCCCTTCTGCCATGATTGTGAGGTCTCCCTCCCCAGCCACGTGGAGCTGTAAGTCCATTAAACCTCTTTCTTTTGTAAATTGCCCAGTCATGGGTACATCTTTATCAGCAGTGTGAAAATGGACTAATACAGGCAGCATAGATTTTTATTTTTATTCACTCTTCAGAGCAAGGACTTCTTAAGTAACAGTTACATTCCAGGAAATATTGCACTAAAATCAGAAACTCATTTGTACCACATCAGCAAATTAGTGGGATTGTATTTAATTTCAATTATTATTATTTAATAATATAGCAAACAAGATACATGGGAAAACAACTTAAAATCATACCATCCTGAGACTACCACTATGAACATTTCATCACAATCTTTTCACACATCCTCATAAACCCCATGAAAGGACAAATACTAAACCATACTGCTATTATCTGGATTTTTTGGCTTTGTTGATTTGCTTACTTTCACAATCATTAACTTCATCCACTGGGTTACCATTGTTTACTATCTATTAGATGTTCTCCTAACCCTCATATAATCTTAAATAGGCATCTATCTATGTATATAGATAGATCTATAAACCACACACATAGACAACATAGTTGTTTGTTATTGCTTTTTTTTTTTTTTTTTTTAAGACAGGACCTCTCTCCATTGCCCAGGCTGGAGTGCAGTGGTGCAGTTGTGGCTCACTGCAACCGCTGCCCACAGGTTTAAGCAATTATCCTGCGTCTGCCTCCTGAATGAGTAGCTAGGATTACAGGAGTGAGACCTCACCCTCAGCTAAGTTTTATATTTTTAGTAGAAACGGATTTTCACTATGTTGGACAGGCTGTTCTCGAACTTCTAACCTCAAGTGATCTGCGTGCCTTGACTATTTGTTCCATCAAAAGAATAGAATATTCTATCTGTGTCTTTATTCCTTTTCTTAATTAGAAAAGGTGAATTTTTTTTTTTTTCAAGTCAAAAGGTCGAAATCCAATTCATTCACTTAAATGATTGAATAATACTCCTTGGAAAGAACTTGCCACAGTTTCTTCAGTCTTTATATTTTTTGTGTAGACATTAATTGTGTTTGCTATTTTGTCAGTAATGGAACTTTTTGTTTATGGGAAATAGATTTCCAGGAGTGGATATCTATTCATAGGTTTAAGAATATCTATATATTAATTTTAAGAAACATTTGCAAGATTGGTTTTCTTGTTTTGGTTTTCACCATAGCACTTATATTATATCTTCTGTTCTTTCTTTATTTTCTGTTTTTCTCACTAGAAGAAATAGTTTTATAAGAACTCAAGATAGGATCATTTACTCACTGCAGTATTCTCAGTGTCTGCTACATACCAAGTCTGCAATTAGTATTTGTTGAATGAATAAATGATTGGTTTAGAATTGCTAAAACCATGATGATTAAATATCATAGTTAATGGAAGGCTTCTCCTTTTTATTGCTGATTTAATGAAAATTGCATCATTCCTCCATGAAAAAGAATATTTAATCATACAACAAAAAGTATTTATAAAAATTAACATGCCGCACTTACATTTCTGTTTACCTGGAGACTTTTGCTTTGTTTTGTGTGCCTGTGTGTGTGTGCATGTGTTTTATTTTGTGGATTTTTGTTCAGTGATAGATGCCATGAATAATTGCTTTTCAATATTTGCTATTTAATTATATTTTTCACCTCCAATTTCCTTATGTGTTACATGCATCCCTCCCTTCCTTCCCTCCCTCCCTCCCTCCCTCCCTCTCTCCTTGCTTCCTTCCTTCCTTCCTTCCTTCCTTTTTTTCTTTCTGTCTGTCTGTCTGTCTTAATTAGACTTTAAGTTCTGGGGTACATGTGCAGAACGGCAGATTTGTTACATAGGTATACACATGCCATGATGGTTTGCTACACCCATCAACCCGTCATCTACATTAGGTATTTTTCCTACCAGTCCCCTGGCACCTGACCCCCGACAGGCCCCGGCATGTGATGTTCCCGTCTCTGTGTCCATGTGTTCTCATTGTTCAGCTCCCACTTATGAGTGAAGACATGCAGTGTTTGGCTTCCTTTCTTCCCTTCTTCCTTTCTTTCTTCCTTCCTTCTTTCTTCCTTTCCTTTTTCCTTTTTGCTTTTTCCTTTTCCTTGGGACAGGGTCTTACTCTGTCTCCTACACTGCAGTTAAATGATGTGATCATAGCTCAGTGTGCCTGTAACTCTTGGGTTCAAGTGACTTTCCTGCCTCAGCCTCCAAAATAGCACAACAGCAGGGACTACATGCTTACACTACCACACCTGGCTAATTTTATTTATTTATTTATTTATTTATTTATTTATTTATTATTTTTTGAGAACGAGTCTCATGCTGTCGCCCAGGCTGGAGTACAGTGGCCTGATCTCGGCTCACTGCAAGCTCCGTCTCCTAGGTTCACAACATTCTCCTGCCTCAGCTTCCTGAGTAGCTGGGACCACAGGCGCCCACCACCACGCCCGGCTAATTGTTTGGAATTTTTAGTAAAGACAAGGTTTCACCGTGTTAGCCAGGATAGTCTCGATCTCCTGACCTCGTGATCTGCCCGCCTTGGCCTCCCAAAGTGCTGGGATTACAGGTGTGAGCCACCACACCTGGCCTTTATTTATTGTAGAGATGGTTGTCTCACTAGTTTGACCAGGCCAGTTTCCAACTCCTGGTCTCAAGCAATCCTCTGGCCTCAGCGTCCCGAAGTTTTGGGATTATAGGCATCAGCCATCTCACCCTGTTTGATTTTTTAATATTGAGTCAATCATTCTTGTGTTTCTGGAATAAATATTTTGGCATAGCATTTTTATATACCATTACATTATATCTGTTAATATTACATGAGAAATAATTCCATAGAAAATTATAATTAAGATTGTCTTGCTAAGATTATTTTTGTTTTTTAGTTTTATTTTTGTTAGTTTTTTTAATTGAAATTACACTGCCTTCAGAAAATGACTTCACAAAATATCTATTGTGTTATAACACCTATGACCGTTAAAGTGTTGTTAAAATTGTATAATCATTAAAACTTAAAATTCATAGTAAAACCACCTGTTCTTTGGCTGTTTTAGCT
>NW_012116733.1:2984243-3069750 GCF_000951035.1 Colobus angolensis palliatus
ATAACACCTATGACCGTTAAAGTGTTGTTAAAATTGTATAATCATTAAAACTTAAAATTCATAGTAAAACCACCTGTTCTTTGGCTGTTTTAGCTTGGCAGAGTTTTTTTTTTTTTTCAATTATACTTTAAGTTTCGGGATACATGTGCAGAACATATGAGTTTGTTACATAGGTATACACTGACCTGGTGGTTTGCTGCACTCATCAACCTGTCATCTACATTAGGTATTTCTCCTAATGCTATCCCTTCTGTTCTTGTGTTAGTTTGCTGAGAATGATGGTTTCCAACTTCATCCGTGTCCCTTCAAAGGACATGAACCCGTCCTTTTTTATGGCTGCATAGTATTCCATGGTGTATATGTGCCACATTTTCTTCATCCAGTCTGTCATTGATGGACATTTGGGTTGGTTCCAAGTCTTTGCTGTTGTGAATAGTGCTGAAATAAACACACGTGTGCATGTGTCGTTATAGTAGAATGATTTATAATCCTTTGGGTATATACCCAGTAATGGGATTGCTGAGTCAAATGGTATTTCTGGTTCTAGAACCTTAAGGAATCACCACACTGCCTTCCACAATGGTCGAGCCAATATCATACTGAATGGACAAAAGCTGGAAGCATTCCCTTTGAAAACTCGCACAAGACAAGGATGCCCTCTCTCACCACTCCTATTCAACATCGTATTGGAATTTCAGGCCGGGCAATCAGGCAATAGAAAGAAATAAAGGATATTCAAATAGGAAGAGAGGAAGTCAAATTGTCTCTGTTTGCAGGTGACATGATTGTATATTTAGAAAACCCCAACATCTTAGCCCCAAATCTCCTTAAGCTTATAAGCAACTTCAGCAAAGTCTCAGGATACAAAATCAATGAGCAAAATTCACAAGCATTCCTATACATCAATAATAGACAAATAGCCAAATCATGAGTAAACTCCCATTCACAATTGCTACAAAGAGAATAAAATACCTAGGAATACCAAGGGACGTGAAGGACCTCCTCAAGGAGAACTACAAACCACTGCTCAAGGAAATAAGAGAGGACACAAATTGGAAAAACAGTCCTTGCTCATGGATAGGAAGAATCAATATCATGAAAATGGACATACTGCCCAAAGTACTTTACAGATTCAATGCTATCCCCATCAAGCTACCATTGACTTTCTTCACAGAATTAGAAAGAATTACTTTAAATTTCATATAGCACCAAAAAAGAGCCCGTATAGACAAGACAATCGTAAGCAAAAAGAACAAAGCTGGAGGCATCATGCTACGTAACTTCAAACTATACTGCAAGGCTACAGTAACCAAAACAGCATGGTACTGGTACCAAAACAGATATATAGACCAATGGAACAGAACAGAGGCCTCAGAAATAACACTACACATCTACAGCCATCTGATCTTTGACAACCCTGAGAAAAGCAAGCAATGGGGACAGGGTTCACTATTTAGTAAATGGTGTTGGGAAAACTGGCTAACCATATGCAGAAAACTGAAACTGGACTGCTTCCTTACACCTTATACAAAAATTAACTCAAGATAAATTAAAAACTTAAATGTAAGACCTAAAACCATAAAAACCCTAGAATAAAACCTAAGCATTACCATTCAGGACATAGGCATGAGAAAATATTTCATAACTAAAACACCAAAAGCAACGACAACAAAAGCCAAAATTGACAAATAGGATCTAATAAACTAAAGAGCTTCTGCACAGCCAAAGAAACTATCATCAGAGTAAACAGGCAACCTACAGAATGGGAGAAAATTTTTGCTCTCTATCCATCTGACAAAGGTCTAATATCCAGAATCTACAAGGAACTTAAAACAAATTTACAAGAAAAAAACCAAACAACCCCATCAAAAAGTGGGCGAAATATATGAACAGACACTTCTCCAAAGAAGACATTTATGCGGCCAACAAACATATGAAAAAAATCTCATCATCACTGGTCATTAGAGAAATGCAAATCAAAACCACAATGAGATACCATCTCACTCCAGTTAGAATGGTGATCATTAAAAAGTCAGGAAATAGCAGATGCTGGAGAGGATGTGGAGAAATAGGAAAGCTTTTACACTGTTGGTGGGAGTGTAATTGGCAGACTTTAATTGCCATTCCAGTCGCCATAAGGCAACTGGTTTATACAAGTTACCTGTTTTTCTGAACTTAATTTGGTAATTATGATGTTTTCAGAAAATTATTGACCTTTTCTAAATTTTCAGAATTATTGCCATATAATTTTATGTATCTTATTTTATATCTGTATTTTTATGTTCTTTTACATTTAATTAAAATTATACTTTGAGTATTTTTCCCTCTTTTTGCACCAATATAGGTTAGCAAAGGAGTATCTATTGAACAGCTCTTTTCAAAGCCCTGTATTTAAAATGTATGCACACACTCACATATACACACTTGTAGGTATAGATTTCTCTATGTCCCCACATCTGAAGCCTATACGGAGAACAAGAACTTTGGACCTTTAGAAGTTTGAATATTTCATATTAATGTTTATTTGTTTGTACATATTTGTTGTGCATTCTTAGTAAAAATACTTTGAAAGCATGTGGACAACATTTAATTGAATGGGAAAGAATCCATTTCTATATAGTATAATATTATAGTATATAGTATATAATATATAGAAATATACTATACTATAATATATACTACATATATAATATATAGTATATTATACACTATTAATATAATATATAATCATATAATAGTTTATAGTTTCTATATAGTATATATTATATATAGTATTATAACTATGTGGTGTAGTATTATATATAGTATAACTATATGCAGTATAGTATTATATATAGTATTATAACTATATAGTATTTTATATATATTATGTAATATATAATATTTAATATATACAAGTATATAGTATTTCTATATAAAATACTGTATGTTTATATGTTAAATATAATATGTATTACATAATTAAATATAATATGTATCATACAATATATTTATATAAAATACTGTATATTTATATATTAAATATTAATATAATATGTATTATATAATTAAATATAACATATATTATATAATATATTTATATAAAATACTGTATATTTATATATTAAATATTAATATTAATATGTAAAATACTATATAGAAGCGAATATCTGACAAATTTCCCTATTTCATAAACTCAGCTTCCTGACTTTTTTCTGTCAAGAACGCTGAAGAAGATGAGACAGAGGTACATAAAACCTCTCAAAGCCGGATTAAAATATTGTAGGTAATTTTACTTTACATAATTGCCCCCCAAAATTACCATGCTTCTCCATACTCCATTAAATGCAGAGTTAACACCACATATCCCCATAAAAAGCTATCATCTCACTAGAGGTGTGAATCTTGAGAAGGTGGCTTTCAGGGTCATTGTACTAACATCTTTAAGTGACAGGACTGGCTAGATTCATCACAATATATTACTTCTTGTCTATTTTTAATTTTACTGCAAAAAGGATATAGGAAAAATCTTCAGAGTTTATTTTGGGGTAAAAATTGTTTATTTGACAGATAAGAAGGGTGTAGAAAGGGTAATTTCATTTTGCGTGAGTAGAAGTAAGGTTTTATTGTTGAGAATTAAATTAACAGCACGTGAAATTGGCTTTTCCTAAGTTCATATTTTTGAACAAAAAAGATGAAAAGGGGAAGCAACCCCTAACCAAAGTGGAGCTATAAAGTGCCCACCAAAGAATACAGTTATTTCATTTTCTTTATTTATTAAAAAGAAAAACAATAAAACTTACCTAATCCTATGTGCACATAAGATTTCTTTCTTGGAGTCTGGTTACTCTCTACTTCGGTGATTCTATGAGGTTCTGTCTGTGAATGCAGTTTGATTTGTGGTTTCCACTGGTTATCAGCCTTGCCCCTTCCTTAGTTAAAGCAGGTTGCTCATTCTGTGCTATGGCTTTTTATACAAGTAATTTGTTTATATCTTGTTTGAGAAGGGGGACATCTCTTTGGCTCTGAGAAAGTCTGTGAGAATATCAGTGGGTGGTTATTGCCATCTAATAATTACCACCAAAAAAACAATGGAAACTAAAACAATTTAACCAACGAGGAGGACCATAAAAATATCTAAAAAATTACATTTTGGAAAGTTTATGTTTTTGATTTTTAATTACAGAAATAAAATCAACAACCTTTCCCAGATACATTTTGAAAAGAAATGTTTTTATAATGCCAATTTTTACATACAAAACAGTCATCAATTAATATTGAAGTTAAAATGAGTGTTTATTAAAAATACAGCAAGAGGTCTCAGCAGTCATCTTTTTGGATATGGCACCAAATCTCTGGCAACAAAAGAAAAATTTAGCAGTGGGACTACATCAAACGAAAAAGCTTCTGAACAGCAAACAATCAACAAAATGAAAATTCAATCCACAGAATAGAAGAAAATATCTGCAAACCATATATCTGATAAAAGGTTTTAATATATCTAAATTATATTTAAAAATACAACTAAATAATACAAAAAGTAATAATTTGGTTATAAAACGGGCAAAGGACTTGAATAGACATTTTTTCCAAAGAATACATAAAAAATGATTAATAGGTTTAGGGAAAGGCCCTCAGTGTCAGTAATCTTCAGGGAGGTGCAAATCAAAACCACTATGAAATAATCCTTTACATCTGTTAAGATGACTATTATCAATAAGACAAGAGACAACAAATGTTGACTGGGGTATGGAGAAAAGAGAATACTTGCACGCTGCTGGTGGTAATATAAATTGATAGAGCCATTATGAAAACACTATGGAGAGTCGTCAAACGTTAAAAATGGAACTGACATATAATTTGACAATCTTGCTTCTGGATATATATCCAAAGGAAAGAAAGTCCTGATCTCCTTTCCTTTGGGTATATATCTCTTGTATATCTAAAGGATATATTGTAGATACATCTTTGCTCCCATGTTCATTGCCACATTATTTATAATAGTCAAGATATGGAAACAATCTAAGTGTTTGTCTCTGGATAAATAGATAAAGAAACAGTGATACATACATACATACACACACACACACACACACACGAATATTATTCAGCCATAAAAAAAATAATCTTGCCATTTGCAACAACATGTATAACCATGGACATTATGCTAAATGAAATAAGTCAAACAGAAAAACAAATGGTCTCATTTACATGTGGAATGTAAAAAACTCAAACTCATAGAAGCAGAGAATAAAGTGGTGGTTGCTAGGGCCCAGGAGTGGGTGAAATTGGGGAGATGTTGGTCAAGGGGTGAAAACTTCCAGTTACAAGATGAATAAATTCTAGGGATCGAATCCACAGCTTAGTGACTATAGTTAATGATAATCTATTGCTTTCTTGAAATTTGCTAAGAGAGATCTCACGTTTCCTCATCATAGACACAGACACACACACACAGCTAATTATGTGTGGTGATAGATGTGTTAAATGATTTGATTATAGTAATCATTTCAACATGTACAAATATATCAAATCATCACATTGTACGATGTGAATACATAAAATGTTTGTCAATTATACTTAAAACTAGGGAAAAGTTAAATAAAAATAATAAATAAAGCAAAATGTGTGGTCAGCAAGAATGATCAATTAAAGACCCCCCAAAATTTTATTATCCATAAAAACAAGAAAACTGGCAAGATTATACAAATCAACTTTTTCAGAACTCTGGAAATTAACCAGAGGCTTACAACAATTGAAGAAGCAGTAATTCAAGAAAAACAGTTGATTATTTTAAGAACAGTGAGATTCGCCACACTGTCTTCCACAATGATTGAACTAATTTACACCCCCACAATGGTTGAACTAATTTACACCCCCCACCAACAGTGTAAAAGCGACCACCAAGGCACTTGTATACCTATATAACAAAACTACACGATGTGCACATGTAACCCAGAACTTAAAGTATAATAATAATGAAAAAGAACAGTGAGATTAATAGCATCTTATGATCCCTGTTTCCACACCACCCACCCCCATTGAACTGGTGGTAGTCTTGAAAATCAGCCTGCAATTATGGTAAAAATCAATAGCCTAACAGCCACTAGAGATGTCAAAATGAGTTCAAAGTTATTTCTGGGTGTATTTGTGAGGTGGTTTCCACATGAGATTAGCATTTAAATCTTGCATAGACTTAGTAGATTACCCTTCCAGATGTGGTTCTGAGCGAGCATCACCCAAATCAGGCCTTTAAACTCGGACTGAATGGTACCACTGGCTTTCCTGAGTTTTCAGCTTGCAGGAAAATCACAGAATGTTTCAGTTTCCATAATCATACGAGCCAATTTTTCATAGTAAATCTCTTCTTACATATTGGCTCTGTTTTCTAGAGAACACTGACTAACACTGTACTGATTTGTTTTTTTCTGCCTTTTTGATGATCTACATTTTCTACAATAAATAATATATTCCTTTTTATCCAGAGAAGGCATATATTACTTTTCAATTAAAATTTTAAACAAAATTTACATGAACAAGTAAAATAAGAACATTAAGGATAGGTTCAAGAAATTTTTACATTTTGTTTTCAAAGTTTTGACAGGATTTTAAGTGATATAGATGTAAACTTCTAGAATGATATTGAGGAATTTTTAAACATATTTCCAGCTCCTTAATCATACTCTTAAATCTGATGCTTAAATACTTATTTGTAGCATTTTATGAGTAGACATGCACATATGAATGAAGCATTATTAGGGATAAATAATGTGTGTTGGATTAGTTTAACAAAATGAACACAAGATGTAGAATTCATATGGATGGATATAGACTTAGAAATAAAAAATATACATTGGTTTTTAATTGTGTTACATCTCCTCAGGTAGTATCTATGCTGCTTTAATATTACTATTATAATATTACTATTGGTAATGTCTGGGCAAATGTTTATACCTTTAATACACATTTCAATGGTGATTATTCTCAATATTGTATCATTCAAGATGACTTCAGAGATTATTAAGGTGCATTGTCTTTCTCAGAAAAATAGTGAACAGTTGAAGATTGGTAGCCATTATTACTATTTTTTTTAAAAAGAAGAAACTGTCAGAACTATTAGCTTATGATGCAGTGATTGCCTCTGAGTGACAGAGACAGAGTGAAATGCCACTACGTAGGGTCCTTGCTATCTAACTTGACTGTTTAGATTGGCAGTCAACTGAAGTACTTTCCTTAACATCTTTTTCCAGAAGTAGAAACTCTTCCAGATGAGGCACTGAAGGTAACATGATGTTTATTTTTTCCTAATCCAAAATTCTAGTATATTAATAAACGATTTTGTGTTACTATTTTTTTGCCATTATTTGAATGCTATTACATATATGAGATTTATACAACAACTTTTAAAGCTAACAATGGAAACCAGTAAGTTCAGATGCTCCAAACCATTCATAGTCAAAATGTGATTGAAGACATATTGCAAGTTCGGAAGTGGGAGCAGCAAATGTTTAAATTACCACTGAGGAAACATCCTATTTACCCAGGGTGAATCACAAGTGAGTGAGTGAGTGTCACGTGAGATGGGGCTGTAACTGTATGGACCATTTTGCTTTCATTATATGTCTGTCTGTCTACCAATTTGAAAAACCAATGTTCCCTTTTAAAGTGAAAATTACCTTCTTTGATAGAGAGTTATGAATTCCCTGAGGGATTACTTTTGCCTTGATTGCTGAAGTTGGGAGGAGCATTCTTAAAAGCAGAGAGAGAGAGAAAGACAGAGACAGAGAGGAACAGGCACACTGAAGTTCTTTGGTGGCACTTTCCAATCTATTTACAGTTGCTTTTCCCCGTAAACAGTCTGGCAGAATCTTGATTTTTATTGTCATTAATATTTATTTCATTTTCCCCCCTGATTCTTGTAAACTGCATACAACATAAAAAGCAAGCAAACAAATAGCTTTTGGTGGATGGCCTATTCTTCGGTCAATATGATTCACATTGGAAATTCCAGATGAGTCCATGGTTCTAATGAGTACTTAACACACATGTGTAGCTCCAATTTCCTTATTTTCTGAGTTGTGTCATATTCTCACTACAGCTGACTCACATGGGGTGCTCTTCAAAGGTATGGCTTTTTCTTCTTGATTGGATTTCAGACATGGAATAGATTTCTAAGATGGAGAAGATGAATTCTCAGGGAGCCAGAATACCTCTGAGGGTCACCTGTATTATAACTAGAGAAAAGAGAAAGCATACCTCAAATACTGGTATACATATTTGCAATTGCTTATATCTTTAACTTGAGTGCCCTACATTTTTAATGTAGCAATTGAAGAAATACACTGAAAGTCTACAGTTAAACTATTAAATTATCCAGGATGAAGGTGCTATTAAAAATCATGAATCAGATCATTAAATTCCATCTTGATTACTTTTCATGAGGTCTTCTTGAGGCACCATAAGAATCTTGTATAAGCAATTAAAATATAGTTAATATAAGCATGAAATAGCTGAGGAAATATTAAAATATATTATATATTAACATTTGATATTAAAATAGTAAAATATGGCATACTCTACGCAGTAGACTTTATAAACACAGTACATTGTACGCTTAGGCTACACTAATTTTAAATATTTATGTTTCCTCAATAGGCAATTAAGCTTGGCTTATTACATTTTTTTTTACTTTAAAAACTTTTAAAACTTTTTGATTCTTTTATAATAACACTTAGCTTAAAATACAAATACCTTGTGAAGTTGTACAAAAATATTTTCTTTCTTTAAATAGTTATTCAAAAAGCTTCTATTTTTTTCAAAATTTTTGGACTATTTAGTTAAAAACTAGCATGCAAACGAACATTTGGCCACGGCCTATACAGGGTCAGGATCATCAGTATGACTGTCTTCCACTTCCATATCTTGTCCCACTTGGAAGGTCTTCAGGGGCAATTAGCATGCATGGAGCTGTCATCTCCTATGACAGCAATTCTTTCTTCTAGAATACCTCCTAAAGGACCTGTCTAAGGCTGTTTTACAGTTAACTTTTTAAATAAATATATATATATATATACACACACACAAACACACACACACACACACACACACAGAAGGATTATACTTCAAAATAATGATTAAAAATAGAGTGTAGTAAAAACATAAACCAATGACATAGTCACTTACAATCTTTATCAGGTATTCTGTATTTTACATGATTGTATGTCCTAGGCTTTTATACAACCGGCAGCGTGATAGATGTGTTAACATCAGCATCACCACAAACACATGAGTAACACATGGTGTTACCATATTATGACAGCTACCTTGTCACTAGGTGATAGGAATTCTTCAGCTCCATTATAATTTTCCGGGACCACCTTTGTATATGCAGTCTGACATTGACTGAAAAGTTGTTATGAGGCACATGACTGTCTACATAAAATGATATTCAGCCTTAGAACATGCAACAACACGGGTGAAACCTGAGGACATTGTGCTAAGTGAAATAAGCCAGTGACAAAAGGGCAAACTGTGATTCCATGTGTAGGACATAACTTGAAGTAGTCCAATTCATAGAGACAGTAAGTAGAATGCCAGTTCCACATGGCTAGGAGGAGGAGGCAATAAGGAGTTGTGTAATTATTGTGGAGTCTGAGTTTGGGAAGTTTAAAAAGTTGTGGAGATAGAGGGTGGTGATGGTTATGTAACAATATGAATGTACTTAAGGCCACTGAATGGTAAACTTAAAGATGTCTAAATGGTAAATTTTATGGTAAGTGTATTTTACTAACATTAAAAAAATCAAACAAAAAGTAAAAGAAAGGGAGTTGCATTGAATTATAAACACTTTTTTTTTTATTTGAGACGGAGTCTCGCTCTGTCGCCCAGGCTGGAGTGCCGTGGCCGGATCTCAGCTCACTGCAGTCTCCACCTCCCAGGTTCACGCCATTCTCCTGCCTTAGCCTCCCGAGTACCTGGGACTAGAGGCACCCGCCACCACGCCCAGCTAGTTTTTTGTATTTTTTTTAGTAGAGACAGGGTTGAATTATAAACACTTTGAAGAACTGTATTGCAGGAGGCTTGGTGAATAAAAAGAGATCAAAAGACAGAGTGTACTTTGACTACAAGTAGTGCAAATTCTTTACTACAGCATAGTGGTTATTAGCCCATGGAGGAGGCCTGAGTGATCATGCTTCAGACATATCAGCACTCCCTCATTTTGCAAAACAGCAGTAGGGGAAGAGGTGGTCAGATCTGCAGTTGTCAGCCAACCCCTAGGAGATAAATCATAAAATTGGGAAGAGCAGGGGAATTATCACTGTTTATTTTCATTCAGATATTGAACAAGAACAGGTAAAAGAAACTATTTTAAAGCTTTCTGTGTTTCAAGGGGTTTCATGGTTACATTACATAATTTCAGTATTTCTGATATGCATTGAAGCCTATCTAGTATTTTCAGGAATGAAACAAATGATATTTCAGAAATAAAAATTAACCACAAATTTCTACCCTAATACACAAACTAAAAATCCACCATTAGAATTTAATGTGTGTGTGAGTGTGTGCATGCACATGCATGTAGAATTATCTTCTAAAATGGCAGACTGTAATCTCTGATTATTTATGGACAATGGCAAGTGATAAACATTAAATTTCTGAGAGTGAAAAAGAATTACTTAAATGTTTTCAAGAATTCTAGGATATTATATTTAAGAGTTACTTAAATGTTTTCAAGAAGTCTAGGAAATACTAGCATTTCTTTTCTTATGCTTTTAGATTGATGGTCCTCAAAACTAAACAGGTCATATGTAAAGAGACACAGTTCTGAAAATCAGACAGGTTCACTGGTATAATCCACAGTCCTAGGCAGAGACTAAATGAGAAGTGTGGATTGTGAAGAGTAGGCCAACCAGAGAGAACTCAAAGAGGGACAGGACAGAGGAGAATTTCTGAGCAGGTCTGAGATTTACCATTTATTTTCCAACCTTCCACAATATACTTATTTCCTTTATGCTTTATTCTTCTCATATCTAAAATGAAGGTTTTAATGGTATTTAACTCATAGAGTTCAGAGGAGAATTAACTAGGGTAATACTAAAGTCAGTAATGCATACTGTGTGCAAATAATTATAACAGTAATAGTATTGATAATAATTGTTAATTATATTTTCATATTACCTTTGTTTCAGGAACAATGCTAACTGTTTCATAAGTATCACTTTAGTTGACATTCTCAGTAATCCTGTGAGGTCTATATTATTTTTACTCCTTTCTTTCCACACTGTAAATGGAATGTAAGACACAGAGAAGATGAATAACTGAAGGCCACTACGTGGCAGAGTGAGGATTCCAAAAAAGTGCTCTGGCTTCAGAGCTCATGCCCTTAACACACAGTAAATGTTCAATAAATGAGAGTCAATGGTGCTTTGTGCATTATCATATCAGCAAGGCATTAATTCAAAGGAGAAATAGCATACAAAACATTTCCGTGTGCTAAATATCAATTGATTTCTTTTACCTCTTTAGTTCTTATTTTTTTAAATGCTCATTTTATTTTTATTAGTCTCCTCAGAAGAACAGTCAGCTTTCTTATACTACTACTAAAATCAGATCTGTTTTCACACAAAAACAGGAGTTGATGACTTACTTGATATGATATTTTCTCTTAAATACCTACCATACATATTCTATAAATTTGGATATTAAGAATGGAAAGAATTGAGGAACTGGAAAAAGAAACAATGTAGAAGAAAAGTTATAAGCACAAAAGAATGAGTATTCAGGGGGAATAAGGTTTTACTTGCTCCAGAGTCATCTACATTGTTGAAATAGGTAGGCTTATTTCACTTATCCAGTCTAAAAACCAGACAGATCCCTAGCCTGAAGACACCATAGATGGCAAGTTATTTCTATGGTGGAGAAAGAAGGGCTGTAGCACAGTTTCCGGGTTGGAAAACATCCTTAATATTTCATATGGTTGGAACTTTGGTTCTCCAGCCCAAAATTCTGTCCCTGCTGTGGGACTGAGGCACAGTTCAAGGAAGACCTTCAGATTTTACTTGACATCCCAACAACAGGTGAGATAGTCTCAGAAATAAAAATCTTAATGCTGAAAGAGATCTTCAGGTTCATTGTATTTCAAAACACCTACAGTGTGAGACCTAGATCATTTAAAGAACCTGTCCGAATTTACAGAGTCCATGAACTTGATTGATAGTTGTCCCCATGTACTCATCCTTCTCTATACATATCCATGTTTATTGGATGTTCTTTTGTTTCCACTTTTACCACTTAACTGGGCAGCAGACATTTATCATGGAAAGGAGCCTCTTGCTTAATTTTTTATTTTAGATTTATTAAACTATAATAAACTGAGCTTGCTGCATTTTTGTTTCCCAAAGACAGTTACATTTTTAAGTATGAAAACTAAATCTACATTATGGTTGTCCCCCTGTTCCTTTTCCTGAAATCAAAGTGTTGGCAACTAGAAAGCTGGATGTTGTACTGTCAACGGGCAGCCTTTGGTTGTCAGATGCCTTTATTTTATCCTCATTTAACGATGTCTCAAATACGGCCACCTCACAAGCTGCAGCAATGTCCTCTGGTATGTTATGTTATGTAAATGCATCCCCACTAATAATACTTTGGGGTCTTCTCTTTATTTTTATTGATTGATTGATTGATTGGTTTTTCTCTCTGTGCAGAAGTTTCATGCAAAGGTGATTGAATCACATTCCATCTGTTTTATCTAGCAAATGTTTCTATCAACTTGCAAATGATTATGTTAAAGAAGTGGAATCTATTCATCTGTGAAAGCACAAGATAGTTTTAAGACTCTCAGTCATGCAGAGGATAACAAAGAGAAAATAAAGATACTCTGCTAACTCTTAGCAAAGCCTATCTATAGGTAAAACTGAAATGACTATGAGGAGTTATTATGAGACAGAAAAATCACATCATCTTCCTCTGGAAAACATTGCTCTCATTGTCAACTTGCTTTACGTTTTAATGTGTAAATTTGTTCTTGGGATTTCACTTGAAAGACTCAACCATTTGGCATTCTGTGTAAGACGTAAATGTTATTAGAAACATGCAACAACATTTATTAAAATATATAAGGGAACAAAAGCTAAGATTATTTTTCCACATTTTTATTTCAGGGCTACCACTAGGGCATTTTAATATGGGTTAAACCAGATTCAGAAAGCTTTCACTAGACAGTTAACACAAATGACAAAGAGCTTAATCAGCACATAACCTTTAAATATATTCAATAGAGGAATTGAACTGTTCATTGCATTATAATTTATAGGGTTTTTGTTTTTGATTACATAAGGGAAATGCATTTTTTATGCCTTAAAAGCATTCTTTTGTGATGTCAAAAAGACATTACATTATTGTTTAGAAAACGGTGTTTCAATTTGTTGGGAAAGTCTAAAATCACCGGAGTGGAAAAGATAGCAAGTAGATTCTTCAAAGTCTTGCCATTTGTGGCTTTTTTTTTTCTTCTCAACTTCTTTTCTTTGGTTAGATAATGAACACAGCTTTGCTCAATGGCATCTTCTAATTCTGTCTAAGTGTTTAAATTTTATATTTAGTATATTTGTGGAAAGGCAGTTTAAACAGGATTAGAATAAGTAATTACAATTCCAAACAAGCATAAGGAAAGAAAATGGTGGTGAAAATAAAGTTTGTGAATTTTTATTTTTTAATTCTTTTTTTTTTTTTTTTACATTTGGTGGTAGTATAAAAGTAATTCAATCTCCACTTAGATAATACCTGAGGTGACTTTGTGGATCAGCTGTTTCATCAAAGATAATTACAGAAAATTAAAGTGCTAAAGAGGCAAAGCTGCTCTTCTTATTTTGAAGTTTTTCAACATACTAAAGAAGGATGATTTTCAGAAGAGAAGACCCTTTGTTACCATCTATTCTATCCTCTTCCTCAAACGACAGCCCAGTTCTCTCCTAAGCAAGTCCCTGTGGCCCATCTCCTCTGTTTATCCCCATCTTTATTGCCCCATACACATTCAGCATACTCCTAACACAGACGATACAAAATTGCCACTTATTCTGAAAATGCTGTGAACTCTTATCAGTCAAAAGGAAAAGGACACACTCCTTTCACTGGGAGTTTGTTGTGGTTATTGTTTCTGTAGGTCAGCCGAGGAGGGAAAAGCTGGTTTTGAGATAGTATCCGTCATTGTTCAGAGGAGAACTCAAATGGAGATAGAGATATCAGTCTGAGAAAGAAGAGACACCCACGTTGTACAGATCCCCTCCCTCTCTCTCTTATCCAAAGAAAAGGATTTGCATACACAAGTTTCCTTCTGAGCTTTGTCCAAGGCAGCTTTTGACAGATGCTATCTGAAAAAGTGTCTGGAGAGAGAAAACTAGTACATTAATCAGTATTTCAGATGCAGGTTGGGGCAAAGCAGAATTTTCCATTTCTGATGGGAAGATGCCCCTGGGGGTGTCTGTCCCTTTCCAGGTACCTAGGACATCTCTAGAAAGTAATTTGCTCTGTAAGCTCTGGTAAACTATGTCTATTTCCTATGATTCCACTTACTCATTCAAAATTAGTTTAATTATAAATATTCTCCATATTGTATGACTCTTTTGAGAAACAGAAAAATATAAGATATGTGCAAGTGTTTTGAAATATTATGAATACACAAATATAAGCAATTATTGTCCTTAGGAAATTAATAGAACTAGACACCAAAGTACTATCCTAAGCAGCCCCACACTTCCAATTGTTTTTAAAACAAGATACTTATAAATAGCGTATTTTTCATATATAAAATACTTTTGATAATCTCTCTCAATTCACATTTGGCCAACCTGATGTGTGTAAAAAGAGAGGTAGATGTTCTGTAATTTTTTATTTAAACTATGCAAAACTCTCTGTCTTGCCTTTTTTTAATGTTACATACTCTGTGCATTTACTTTTAGTATAGTAATTATCTTATTATGAATAAAATAAAATAATTACTAGTGTTTACACTAGACTAGTATATTATATATACTGGTATGAAAAACTGGTTTTTAAATATTTTAACTGAAACAAATGTTTTTCTTTTAATTTTTCAAATATCTAATGTAAAACTTCAAAAAGTAAGATACGTAAATAAAACGGTAATCTCATTACCAAAAATAGATTTTATGTATTAAAACATGGCATTTTTCTTTAAAGATTCAACCACTGAAGAGACAATATTACTTAGATGGGGATAACAACTACAAGAGTTTTAAATCAGTTCATATTTTTTATCCCATCTCTTAAATAATTTCCAGACATATCTACCTAAAATCAACAATTTATTTGCTTGATTCTCTGCTCTCCGGAAGCTGGTCTTTTACCGCTGTTGCACTCCAGCATGAGTCTTTTGGGATATACATGGACTCATTTGATGGATCCATATGTGAAGCATATTCAGTTCTCTCTGAGTCCCTCTGCTCATCATTTCCCCTAACGCAGAGAAAGCAGAACATGACATTTGGCCTTTCTAACATGGCTATCATGGTACCTCATCATTTTAATGAAACAAAATAACAAACATTCACTGGCGCTTTCTCTGTGCAAAAAACTATGCTGGTTGGGCACGGTGGCTCGCCTGTTATTCCAGCATTTTGGGAGGCGGAGGCAGGCGGATCACGTGAGGTCAGGAGTTCAAGACCATCCTAGTCAACATGGTGAAACCCTGTCCCTACTAAAAATACAAAAATTAGCTGGGCATGGTGATGTGAGTCTGTACTCCCAGCTACTAGGGAGTCTGAGGCAGGAGAATCACTTGAGCCCAGGAGGTGGAGTTGCAGTGAGCTGAGATCACACCATTGCACTCCAGCCTGGGCAACAAGAGCGAGACTCTGTCTCAACAAAGCAAAACAAAACAAACTATGCCACTATGCCAAATAATTTACATATAATGGAACTTTTAATTTAACAAAAAAAAATCTGTATCAAAATATAAATGCTTATTTATGATAAACCTTTTTGCTTTTCCTATTCTATTAATTAATGAGCACTAGACATTAAGATGCATTTGTAAATAATCCGAGATATGAACTGAGAAATCATATTCACTAGGTAAATCGAAAAACACTCTTGCCTATAAGAAGAGTCATTTGTTGGGTGGAGAAGTAGCTATCTATTATTGGGCAAGATTCATCAATTTTTTCAAAGAACCAGTTAACTCAGGGAACTGTCAGTCAGTGCATTTGTCAATCTTATGAACCTAGCCATAATTTAAGGTACTAAAAATTACATCGATTCCTTGTTATTTGCACACTTTGCATTGATTAATTTTACTTAAAAAAAAGGTAGGGAGATATTGCCATGGAGATCTATGAAAAACCTCCAGATGAATCATATAATTAGGGCATTAAATGTCATGTTACTTAATAAAACAGTATTTTTGTATAGGTTACAGAGTACATATGTATCTTTATATGCCTGAATACACACACTATATGAATACATGTGTTTTTACATATATATGTATATATACATACGTAAATATATAAATACATGTGTGTGAATAAAGGTCATCCTCATTTTCCAAACATGATGGCAGCTAGACATTTTTAAAATTACAGTTATGTCCCATAAAAACTTCCCCTATTTTTCCCCATATATATATACACACACATATATATGTATATATACACACATATATACATATACATATATATGTATGTGTGTGTATATATATCTCCTATTACTTGTTTGGATGCCTTGGGGCACATTTTGCTAAATGATTAGATTCTATGTACATTAATATTTAAAACATAAATATAAGGAGTTCTCAAAATAAAAAAATAGAATTTGAAATAGCAGCAAATAAGTTAAACAAATGAATACCTAGAATCGATTCATTCATATCAAAATGCGAATTGCTATAAATTCATATTCTTCCTGTGAGCAAAAATAGGGGAAGTTTTTATGGGACATAACTGTAATTTGAAAAATGTCTAGCTGCCATCATGTTTGGAAAATGAGGATGACCTTTATTCAGGGTAGTGAATGTTTCTCAAAGCATGCAGCCCAGGTGACTCAGTCATGCTGTTGAAATCTGATGGAAAGAGTCCCCAGAGGCAAGGTCATTATCTGATAAAAGGTACTTCCTACCCGGGCTGCCCTCTTTGAGAGCCGAAGTGGAGGGGAAAGTGAAACATAGTCCTTATGAGAAGATCAGCTCTCAGATAAACTTTTCTTTGTGAGAAGTGACTTTTCCAAGCTATTTCAAACCACTGGCATGTGGTGCATTTTGAAGATGGATAGTCAGCTGTGCCCCCACAGCTGTGAGAGTCTGGCACACTAGCTCTCCAACCAGCTAGCAGGAAGACAGATACTGTCATTTGGGGGGAATGGATCACCCACAGATGTTTAGAAGAGGAGGAGTGTCTATGTCCTTTGGCAAGCTCATGAACACCAACCTCTTGCATACAGGCACAGAAAGAACTGAATTCAATGCCCAGCCTATTGTCATATTACCCAGCATACTTTTACCACCACATCTTCATTCATTCTTAGTTGGAAAATAAATTGCTTGAGATGAAATTATTTGGCCCTGGGACAGATGCTGCAACATGTCTTCTTGTTAAGGAAACCCAACACGCCTGGATTTTTTAATATCAGAGTTGCTTAAGAGCAAATTTCTTCTACAGAAAATGAAGACCCAATTTTTCTTCCTAGCAGTATTCCAAATCTAGAGGTAACACTGACTTATGAGTAAGTTTTTATTCCCTCTGCATCCTACAAAACACCATATGCTTGACCTCTGTCATTCTGCCTGCCAAAGACAACCATGTCACCTAGAAGAAATGACCTTGTGAATGAAGAGATTCAGTTCTAAAGAGATATTGTTGGCAATTCTTGATTCAGTGAAAAAAACCCAGAGAGCATATTTCCATAGTCCACTTTAGTCCATTTAAAGATCATGGATGATAGCGACACTATAATAAAACATTCAATTGCTAGTTGGTTTGTTTTTCCTACTGACTGCAGATTTCACTATCTCGTTACATGCCTCAGCCGACCAGTGCCTTAGTGGCCATGGACCATTTTCCATTTTGACTAGCAGAAGTATGACTTCTGGAAACATGCCTCCCCAATCTCTTCCATGTCAGGGTTCTCTGTTCCTGCAGATTACTTACTATTACATTTCAGCATAACCCAAACACAACCACTCTATCTCCAACATTACATGTTCTTACAAGTTTATTGTCTATAGCTACTGAGCTATGTTTTGGGGCCCAGTAGAAATTTCCAGAAGAGAAAATCTGATTGGCTAAGACTATGTAATGGAGTTGCTTTTCCTACATCAGATGTCCTCCTTCACTCCAATAAGAGTGGTCAAGAAAGGGTAGAGTCGTATTTACAATACGGCTATAGGAGCCTATTTCATGGGTTGAAATGAGTAATTTACAAAGAAAAAAATGGGAGGATTGGGTAAGATGTCATTGTCAGCTACTCCCTTCTCAAGCTAGATCAGTAAGCAGAAGATAAGCAGAAAATAATATTGCAAATGCTTATTTCTCTAGATTAATGACAAAAGTGTCAGTATTATTCATGTATCCAGTATATTCATACTTCATTTCATTAATTTCAAAATCTAGACACTTCTTCCCATAGGGTTTAATTATTCAGAGTTTTCACACTTGTCAAAGTTCAGATAAATGGTATTATATCCTTGTATCCCCACACTTTGTACAATGTCTGACATGTAATGAATGTTTAATGAATATTTGAATAAAGGAATTAATAAAGTTTTTGAATGAATTTTGCACACATTCTTGAATGTGTTTATACAGGCGTTGAGCCATAATATTCTAGAAAACTGGAAGAAATTCTTTTCCAAAGAGTTCATTAGAGACAATTTTTTATTGCTGTTATTTCGTCAAGCAATAATCTTGCATTTTTTACTTTGTCTCCTCTTAATCACAATTTACTTTTATTTCATAAGAAGGTATGTGTTATTTTTACTTTTTGAATTTGGGATGTTAAAAGAAGCATCATCCACACAGCTGGATAAATAGAATTACAGATTTTTACCTTAAATTTTCATTCACATGTTGAATAGGTGGAGATGTAATTTTATTTGAGTTCTATTATTTTTACTAGTATAATCGTTTCTAAAGTTCAAGCTTGACTTGTTGCCTTCTAATGATAACTGGTGATCTGGGCTTCAGTGGGGGTATTTAATTGAAATTTCAAACGTGTTTGTGCTTTTTCTGTAAAGGATTATGACTTGGCTCTGTGGTGTCTGCTATGTATTATACTATCCAACGTTAAGAATACATTGTTTCCTGTGATATATCAAAATATACTCTAATGCTTTAAGGTGTTCAAATTTGCCAAAATATTGCAACAAAATTAATGAAGTGAAAATGTCTTACCATGAATGGAGCCATTTTTCTAAAACTGAGGCATGTATTGATTAAAAAACTCTCATCCAAGGATAAAATGATGGCCAAAGGAATTTGTTTTATCAGCATTGGCTCTTCTTAAATAATTTTAAAGAATGTCAATGAGAAGAATTTTTCTGACTTGAGAAATAAGCAGTGCATTAAACCAGCCTGAGAGTAAGTGCCACTCCCATGATGTCACTTCATGTACAATTCATGTACATTCTTACTACCTAGAAGATAAATTCCAAACTATTCAGATTGATGTGACCTTCCTCAATCTGGTCCTATTCTGTCATTCCAACTTTGTAAAGAATCTTTTACTTAGAGAAGCCAGTCTTTTCACTTCCCACATATGAATCTCATTCCAAATTTAGGACCTTGATCATCACTCCTCATCTTTCTTTTCCTCTCTTGCTCACGATTTAGAACCTAACTAAATTGCTTCATTTCAAGGTTTGCCCTTCCTATCTCTGTCTCTGTTTATGTCTCTGTCTCTGTTTCTCTTTATACTTTTTTTTTGTTCCTCTTTTTTTATTATACTCTAAGTTCTGGAGTACATGTGTAGAACGTGCAGGTTTGTTACATAGGTATACACGTGTCATGGTGGTTTGCTGCACCCATCATCTACGTTAGGTATTCCTCTTATTGCTATCCCTCCCCTAGCCCCCCACCCCCGGACAGGTCACAGTGTGTGATGTTCCCCTCCCTCTGCTCATATGTTCTCATTGTTCAGCTCCCACTTATGAGTGAGAATATGCACTGTTTGGTTTTCTCTTCCTTTGCTAGTTTGCTGAGAATGATGGTTTCTAGCTTCATCCGTGTCCTGCAAAGGACATGAACTTATCCTTTGTTATAGCTGCATAGTATTCCATGGTGTATATGTACCACATTTTCTTTATCCAGTCTTTCATTGATGGGCATTTGGGTTGGCTCCAAGTCTTTGCTATTGTGAACAGTATCACAATACACATACGTATGCATGTGTCTTTATAGTAAAATGATTTATAATCCTTTGGATATATACCCAGTAATGGGATTGCTGGGTCAGATGGTATTTCTGGTTCTAGATCCTTGAGGAATTGCCACACTGTCTTTCACAATGGTTGAACTTATTTACACTCCCAACAACAGTGTAAAAGCGTTCCTGTTTCTCCATATCCTCTCCAGCATCTGTTGTTTCCTGACTTTTTAATGATTGCCATTCTAACTAGCATGAGATGGTATCTCATTGTGGTTTTGATTTACATTTCTCTAATGACCAGTGATGATGAGCTTTTTGTTCATATGTTTCTTGGCTCCATAAATGTCTTCTTTAGAGAAGTGTCTGCTCATATCCTCCAGCTACTTTTTGATAGGGTTTTTTTTTTTTTTTTTTTTGTAAATTTGTTTAAGTTCCTTGGAGATTCTGAATATTAGACCTTTGTCAAACAGATAGATTGCAAAAATTTTCTCCCATTCTCTAGGTTGCCTGTTCACTATAATAATAGTTTCTTTTGCTGTGCAGAAGCTCTTCAGTTTAATTAGATTCCATTTGTCAATTTTGGCTTTTGTTGCCATTGGTTTTCGTGTTTTAGTCATGAAGTCTTTGCCCATGCCTATGTCCTGAGTGGTATTGCCTAGGTTTTCTTCTAGGGTTTTTTATGGTTTTAGGTCTTATGTTTAAGTCTTTAATCCACCTTGAGTTTATTTTTAAATAAGGCATAAGGAAGGGGTCCAGTTTCAGTTTTCTGCATATGGCTAGTTTTCTCAACACAATTTATTAAATAGAGAATCCTTTCCACATTGCTTCTGAAGGACCTCTTCAAGGAGAACTACAAACCACTGCTCAGAGAAATAAGAGAGGACACGTGTAAGTGGAAAAACATTCCGTAATCATGGATAGGAAGATTCAATATCTTTATATGTTTTGAAAAAGTAACTGGGTACCATTATTTCACAGAAACAGTGAAGGAATGACTTGTCCAGGTACCAGTGAAACTTTTGTTATGACTGTTATCAAAGTCTTTTTAGATAAAAACATTAACTTGAACAATAGTGTACTAGAAGAATTAACTTTTTGGAACTGACGTAATAATGAAAGGCAAGTTTCCCTTTCCCACATCTCCCACCAGCATCAAAAGCTATTTATTATTTATTATCTACATAGATAAAGACTTTGAATGATATGTGATCTAAACCAAAATAAGTTTTAAAACAAGTGACCATTTCCCTTAAACTCATAACTTGTGTTTATAAAATATTTTGCAAATGTAAACTTCAGTTATTAATACAGAGAGAAATTATTTAAGGGTGATCAATAAAATTCTTTTAGAATAATTTTTTTCATGCTTGAAGTGTTTCCTAGAAAGACTTTAGCTCAATTGTTTCATTTCTGAGTTCCTTATTGTTCATTTTCTGGGAATTACCTCCCTTCTTCCATTTGCATAGACCAAATTCACCTGTCTTTCAAAGTCATATTTGCTTCACAGATAGCCTATGAACATTTTTATGAATATTGAAATTGCTTCCTGATTTCGGTAGTAATTATGGGCTGTACAAAGGCTTATTTGGAATTATTATTGCAGAATTTTAGAAGTGGAGGAGATGTTAAGATTTTCTAGTCCCATTTGTAATTCTACAATGAAAAAATTGAGAGCCCTCCCAAGTCCCTATTGTTCTATGCCTGCTTTGCATAGGCCAATTATTTTAATGTGATACCTCAGCTTTACTTTTAAAAATGATTCCCTATTTACTACATTGGTTTCTAAAATACTTTTCTATGAATATTTTTGCTGATCTCTTGTGTATGGAACATATACAAATCATTCGTATCTATATGCATATATTGATATGTATTACATATGTACATATGTATATTAACCATTACAAGGATTTTCCCATCAAGTTAGTGTTAGGGTTCCCATGGGGTTATATAGCGGTGAAAAGCTCATGTCTCAAGGAACTCCTTAGTCCCAGGCAAACTGAAATATGTAGTCACCCTATATCAGGTTATTTTGTCTTCTTTGTAAACATAATTTTAATGTTTTTAGGGTATTGTACCACCTTTTACATAAGATTCCTAATGCTAAACATTAAGATTGTTTTCAGCTCTCCAACATTCCCTGGTTTCTACATTTCCCTAGATTTTACACCTCTAAATTGGATGACATTGTAGATTTAGGGCAAAAATCCATCTCCTAGATCTGAGCTAAATACAGTAGCCATAAGACACATGTAGCCATTGAGCACTCAAATTATCACTAATCTAAATTGATATGTACTATAAAAATACAGCTCAGTTTTAAAGACTTGGTATTATATAAACGTTATAAAATATCTTAATATTTCTGTACTGATACATGTTAAAATGGTAATAGTTTGGATATACTAGGTTAAATAAATTGTGTTATTAAAATTAATTAACTGTACCAGGCAAAGTTATAGGCATGAAGTACTGGCTAGTAGTTGCCAGAGGTTAGGAATGTGAGACAGGAGAGGTAGTGAGATGTGGTTGTGGTTACAATAGTATAGCAGGAAGGATGCTTCTGGTGAAGGAACTGTTGTGTATTGACTGCAGTGGTGGACTCGTGACCCAGTGTGATAAAACTGCATAAAACTAATTCACACACACACACTCACACATAAATGAGTACAAGTAAAACTGGGGAAATGAGAATAAAATTCATGGATTGTATCAATATTAATATCCTGGTAGTGATATTGTACTAAGATATCTGTGGGGGAAACTGGATATAGGGTACAGGGATCTTAATATATTATTTCTTACAACTGCATATGAATTTGCTATTATCTCTAAGTCAAATACTAACTAAAATTTGTACCTGTTTCTTTTTTCATTTTTGATGTTACTAATAGAAAATTTAAAATTTCATATGGGCCATGTGTTATATTTCTATGAGATAGTGCTACCTTAGAAAAACTAGATTTTTTACATCCAGAAATAGCCCATATATTTTGTAGAAATAAGATACTCATGTTTTTATTCTTTACTACTCAGCCCACTTTATGAAGAGACATATAATAATTTTCTTCCTTATCAATGGATCACTATACAATGTGAAGGGGAATTTCATAAATATTATGTTCAGAGGGTATGTGACACTGTTTGTCCCTAGGTGTTATGTCAATAACTCAAGAAATATTTTTTCGCTTGCATTTCTCCTAAAACTTCTAGAGAAGAGGAACCCTGAAATCATCCCAGTAGCTTTACACCTAAACTCCTACATAGTCCCCTGATACCCTTTCAATTTCAGGGGCTCACTCCTGCTGAAAAGTCTTATCCTGGCCCCACCCAGGAGTCCAGGAGGTTTTGCGGGTTCTCTGAGTCAATATGAAACTCCGGAGATACTGCATTAAACTTTCAACGGGAAAAACAACAAAATAATACTCTCAGAAAGCTCAAGCCCTGCTTATAAGACAACTAGGGCTCCATGCTGATTTCTCTAACTTGATGATATTCCTACCCAGGAGCTTCCTCTTCATTTTATTCTGAGGGCCCCATCACCATGTGAGGCTGGTTTCTTTGGTATGCAGTTCAATAGGCTTCCTCATTAGATGCCCATATGTCTTACTATTATCTCACAATATAATTATTTTCTAGTTTTTCTTCTAGTAGGGATTTAGAATCTCTGAATGCTTCTTACCATATTTCCATTGAAACTGAACATGCCTACTTCTGTAGGTAAACTATTTTATCTCTCCTATCAAAAGAAGTTCTGGGACCTCCTTTATATATTTTGATTTAAATTGACTAGCCCAGCTCTGTGACTCCTTCTCAAGTATTACTCAGGTTTTTACATAGTCCTAAATATTTAAAAGTTACTTCTTCTCAGACTTGGCATATTCCCTGAGACACAGCTACCAGTCAGCAAATTTATATTATTTTTAACAATGCCACAGTAACATTCTAAATGCAAACATCCTGACTCATGTTATTTGATTAAGAGACAACAGAAATTATTTATTGATTCATTTTCAAGAATATTTTAGCCTCTTCTCTTTGTAACCGTCATATGGCAAAATCAAATAATACAAAATAATATAAAACACCTCAAAACAAACAACAACAGAAAAAAAAAAAAAAAAACCTTGGCAAGGGAAAGAAAATAGGTTATATTTGCATCATTTAACGAGAGTCAAGGCTTAGTGAGATCTAATTAGTATGAACTCTATAATAAGATTAAAATGATGTAAAGTTTATATTACATCTGCCAATGTGTATACAAAATTTCAAGGTATATACAAGTTGTCAAGGCTGTCTTAACTTGGCAGCCTTGTGTTTTTTAAATTCTACAGGTACCCAATAACTGATTAATTCTAGATATTCAACCATCTGGTTGGTAATGACACCCTTGATTAAACAGAGAGATTGTTTTTCCCCATGAGCCATTAGAGGCACACACCTGGCCATCCTTGAGTAAAACAGTGCCCAATGGCATGTGTTGTGCTTGAAGGTAAGATGCCATGGAGGACCACAAAGATGGAGTACATTAACCGGCAGAAGGTTAGTCCCATGAAACCCTATGTAAGAGAAGGGCAAAGATGATATAGGGTGGAGTGGAGGAAATTCACACTTGTTGAGTGTCAGCCAGTGAGCTAGAGATTTTAAATGTTTTATTTCTCATTTAATTATCTCAATAACACGCTAAGATAGACAATACTATATCCATTCACAGATGGGGAGCTGAGCCTTAGGTTAAACACAGAACCCAAATAGCATTTATGTAATTTAAATACAATTTCTGCTGGACTCTAAAACTTGTGCTTTCTCTACTGTACCACAAGGTCTCCTGGGAAGATTGTTATGAAATTCAGTCTTCAGGAAAGACAGAAGATCCCTCTGCAACCTGGCTGTGAAGGAAATGGTAACAAGGTAATCTACAAGTGACTGGAAGAAATAATTACACAACACATGGGACTGTCTAGTTTAGCAGAGGAGAAGTCCCATCAGCAGAAAGAAGCAGAGGCAATGACCTATATCAAATGTGGTAGTATGTTCTCTCAACTGCTGCCTTTCCCATCCGGCTGGTTTTACCCATGGATGCTTTTTCCATCTTAACTAGATGGGAAATGGGCAAAAAGATATCAACAGGCTCAGTTCTCTAGGCAGCGAACCTATCATCATTCCATTGTGCCAGACGGGAAAACCTTAGCATCTGTCAGTATGTAAGGTCACAAACTTTATATACTCTTCTGTCATGTGGCCCAGTTATTTTGATTGAGCTATTATCCTCATCTATTGCTCTATTCAAAGGGTAGAGTTTTGACATTGTGCTCATTTTATATCCTCTAGTTGTATTTTATCATCCTCTGCTTTCTAACCTAAGCCATTGTTTCCACTCATAATAAAAACGTGTAGCATCCCATTGGTTTGAGTTTGAGCATAATTTACTGGTCGGACCTCACTCTATACTGAACATTCTCAGACGTTAATTCTTAATCTAATCAAGCAGAATTTACAAAGTTGGCACAGTAGTTGACTACTCTAAAGGGGCTGCTTTACAGTTAGTCTAATTTTTCTATCCATCGTCTTGCCTGATTCAACCTCTGTCTTTTCCCTTCTCTGTTCATGTGGCTGAGGTCTTAATGTTGTATGTAGTCAAGTCTGAACAGATAAAGCAATGTCAAAATGGTTTGGGTTGAAGTATTGTGTTCGAGAGAGACATGAAAGAAGACTGCCAGCAGTTAGCTATAACCTCCCTTCAGTGTTCCCTGACAAGACACAGAAAATAGATTGCCATTGGCAAGGCCACAGGCAGTGTTGTTAAATTTTTGTCCTTAAGGTTTTAAGTGAATTGATCTTAAACACTTTCAAGTGGGAGTTCCTCAGTAGTCTAATAGGTTATTTTTTTTCCTTCAAATATTTAGGTGAAGACTTCAGCCAAAAGACATTCCATCATCTTTCTCAATGTAACTAGTCCTTATAGTACAGGTCTCAATGATAGCATTTTGGCGGCAAACACTGTCTCCTGCTGACATGTAGCATTCTTTATGAATCTCATGAATGCTCCCTGATTTAATTTTGATCCATTCCATTTCCACTTCCTTCTCCTATTTTGGTTCTCAGGCTGTTCTCTTCCAGTCACTCATCACTGCTTCTCCTGATTTCCTGTCTGTAATGTGCCTTTGTTACACTCCTTGACAATTTCGTCTTAATCGTCTTCCTTAATCCAAGTAAAAGTGATGAGGTTGTAATTATCCTAGTTTATCTACCCTATCACATCATCACACAGTTCCTCCTTTTGGGATGGATGGGCTGAGGCAAAATATGGCAAATAATTATTGAAGCAAAAGCTCCTCCATGACCTACATTTTTTCCACCCCCGTCTGTGCTTTTCACTGTTGTTGTCTTTGACTACACTTTTCCCCACTTTGAAATATAGTTATATACACTATTCAGTGCTGACTTTCTTTTTTTCTTACATTCAAGACAGTCTTTCTCTCCTGAGCAAACAGGTAGTCTTTTTTCCTTAGCTCTGTAAAATGAATTATTTTAACTGAGAATCCATAATGAATTTTTCTTGGTCGTAATAAGATCATTAAACCAGGGATTGAGATCATAACATGCCATCCTAATGATACCTATTTAATCAAAACGTTCATTTGTTTTCATTATAGCAAGTTTAGAAAGCAATTCCAAAGTGCTTTCCATGGTGTTAATTGGTCTTTTAGGTTTCTCCTCCTCCTCCTCCTCCTCCTCTTCTCCTTCTCCTTCTCCTCCTCCTCCTCCTCCTCCTCCTGCTCCTCCTCCTTCTCCTTCTCTTTCTCCTTTTTAATCTGGACGTCAAGAATGTTCTGCAATAGACAACAAAAGAGTGATCTTACTAGGTCACTCACTTTATCTCCATTTCTGTCTCTCAGAGTTCTTCTATTCTTTAGTGTTCATCCTAAATTTGACTATTTTTTAAAAACTCGGGCAAGGGTTAGTTACTTATACTTTTTCTACACTCCATTCATTTACTCATCAGGAATATGGCTAATAAAGAAAACCCCTCTACCCAATGAAGCCTTAATGTCTCTTTCAGAAATAGACCTAGTTGGCATATATAGGTAGTTCTTTCAGCAGACAGAAGGAAGTCTGCCAGATTGACTGAAAAATGAGCTCACACTACAGATAGGAGGTGAGTCCTGGTTATCTTTGTACAGTAAGACCTGGTATATGCTCAAAACATGGGTTACTCGAAGTTTTGTCACAAACCAGCAGCAAGAGCATCACCTGAAAACTTGTTATACACGTAAAATTGTCAGTCCCCACACCAGATCTACTGAATCAGAAACTCTGTAGATGGTTCTAGGTGATTCTGAAGATAGACTAGAATTTGAGAATAAATGCTTTAGAAGAATGGACAACCTATTGTGGTGGGGTCAAGATGGCTGACTAGAAACAGCAGCGATCAAAGAACCAACATTAGGGTGTGAATTCTTTACCAGCAACCAAGCTATCCAGGTTCTTTCATTGGAACTGACTAGGCAGCTGGTGTGATCCACGGAGAGGAAGAAAGAGCAGAGTGGTGCAGCTACTCACCTGAGAGCGATATGGGGCAGGAGAGGTGGAGACTGAGCATGCTACCCAGCCAGGGAAATCATGCTTTTTCATGGAACTGCACAACCCACAGAGCAGGAGATCCCACTGGTGATCCCACATCACTGGGGCCTAGGGCTCCAACCTCGAAGCTGCGCACATTCTCATCAGCCTCTCAGCTAGAATCTGCTTAAGCCTGCAGAGCTCCCAAGGGGAGGGCGATCAGCAACACAGCTGTGACTGCCTGCTGTCTAAGTTGAGATCCTTGGGGGAGGGGCAGCAGCCAGCACTGGGACTCACAGCTGCCTAATACGCTAAGCTCACTGGGCAGGGGAAGGGTGGCATCCATCTTTATAGCTCCAGGCCACACTTTTCCCCTGCTGGAGCTGGGGAGGCAGGATGGCTTGGTCCCAAAAAGTGTCCCTCACAACTCAACACACTGGCTGTGGCAGACTGCAGCCAGAGCGCCTCTTCAGGCCTGACCCTGACTCATCCTTCCTCACTGGAGGGACTTCCCTGCCGGAACTGCAACAACTCCAGCCAGAGGCTCAGGGACAGAACCCAGATCTCCCTGGGCCTAAGCCCCTAGAGGGAGGAGAGGCCACAGTATATCTCCTTATCTGTGTACCAGATATCTGTGAACCAGCAGCCTTAGCCTTTCTTCCTGGTAATTCTGAGGAATCTAGGCAGCCCAGACAAGTGGGTTTCCCGCCAGTGAACCACACCTCCTCCACCAAAGGACAAAGTGCTTCATTACACGGGTCCTGTTCCCTGTGCTATTCAACTGGGTGAGACTCTCTCACAGTAGTTGTCAGACACCCTATACAGGAGCGATCCTACTGGCATCACGTTTGTGCCACTCGAGGTCAGAGATCCCAGAAGTAGGAACAGGCACAGATCTTTGATTTTCTCCATCCTCCTTGAGTGACATCTCCAGGCGTGGAAGCTAACCAGATGAATAGGGCCTGAAGTGAATTCCTAGCAAACTGCAATAGCCTTACAGAAGAGGGACATGACTATTGAAAGAAAAACAAACAAACAGAAAGCAACAACAACAGCATTGACAACAACAAAAAGTCCCCACAACAACCCCATCCAAGGGTCAGCAGCCTCAAAGATCGAAACTAGACAAACTCACGAAGATAAGAAGGAATAAATGAAGAAACACTGAACATCCAAGAGGCCAGAGTGCTGCTTTTCCAGATGATCGCAACATCTGTCCAGCAAGGGCTCAGAAGTGGGTGGAGGATGAGATGGATGAATTGACAGAAGTAGGCTTCAGAAGATGGGTAATTAAAAACTATGCTGAGATAAAGGAGCATGTTCTAATCCAATGCAAAGAAGCTAAGAACCTTGATAAAATGTTAGAGGAGCTGCTAACTAGAACAACCAGTTTAGAGAGGAACATAAATAACCTGAAGAAGCTGAAAAACACAGCAGGAGAATTTTGTGAAACATACACAAATATCAATAGCCGAATCAACCAAGCAGAAGAAAAAATATCAGAGTTTGAAGACCACCTTGCTGAAATAAGGTATGCAGACAAAATTAGAGAAAAAAGACTGAAAAGGAATGAACAAAGCCTCCAAGAAATATGGAACTTAGTAAAAATACCAAACTGACGATTGATTGGAGTACCTGGAGGAGACGGGGAGAATGGAAACAAAGTGAAAAACATACTTCGGGATATCATCCAGGAGAAGTTCCCCAACCTAGCAAGACAGGCCAACATACAAATTCAGGAAATACAGAGAACACCGCTAAGATACTCCACAAGAAGATCGACCCTGAGACACATAATCATCAGATTCTCTAAGATCAAAATGAAGGAAAAAAACATGTTGGGGGCAACCAGAGAGAAAAGCCAGGTCACCTATAAAGAGAAGCCCGACAGACTAACAGTGAACATCTCAGCAGAAACTCTGCAAGCCAGGAGAGATTGGGGGCCAATATTCAATGTTCTTAAAGGAAAGAATTTTCATCCTAGAATTTCACATCCAGCCAAACTAAGCTTCATAAGCAAAGGAGAAATAAAATCCTTTCCAGACAAGCAAATGCTGAGGGATTTCGTTACTACTAGGCCTGCCTTGAAAGAGCTCCTGGAAGAAATGCTAAATATGGAAAGGAAAAGCTGGTACCAGCCACTACAAAAATGCACCAGAATATAAAGACCAATGACACTATGAAGAAACTCCATCAACGAGTGTGAAAAAAACAAACAAATAAACAAAAAACATATAGCATCATGATGACAGGAACAGATTTACACCTAACAATGCTAACTTTGAATATAAATGGGCTAAATGCTCCATTTAAAAGACACAGACTGGCAAATTGGATGAAGAGTCAAGACCCATAGGTGTGCCATATTCAGGAGACCCATCTCACATTCTAAGACACACGTAGGCTCAAAATAGAGGGATTGAGAAAAATTTACCAAGCAAATGAAAGCAAAAAAAAAATAAAAATAAAAATAAAAAAATAAAAAGCAGGGGTTACACACCTAGTCTCTGACAAAACAGACTTTAAACTTATAAAGATCAAAAAAGATGAAGAAGGGCATTACGTAATGGTAAAGGGATCAATTAAACAGGAAGAGCTAATTATCCTAAATATATATGCACCCAATACAGGAGCACTCAAACTTATAAAACAAGTTCTTAGAGACCTACAAAGAGGGTTAGGCTCCCACGCAATAATAGTGGGAGACTTTAACACCCCACTGTCAATATCAGACAGATTAGCAAGATGGAAAATTAACAAGGATATTTAGGACTTGAACTCAACTCTGGACCAAGTCAACCTAATAGTTATCTACAGACCTCTCCACCCCAAACCAACAGAATAAACATTCTTCTCAGCACCGCATAGCACTTATTCTAAAATCGACCACATAATTGGAAGTAAAACACTCGTCAGCAAATGCAAAAGAATGGAAATCATAACAGTCTCTCAGATCACAGTGCAATCAAATTAGAACTCAGGATTAAGAAACTCCCTCAAAATCACACAATTACATCGAAATTGAACAACCTGCTCCTGAATGACTCCTGGGTAAATAATGAAATTAAGGCAGAAATCAAGAAGTTATTTGAAACCAATGAGAACAAAGAGACATGTATCATAGTCTCTGGGACACAGCTAAAGCAGTGTTAACAGGGAAATTTATAGCCCTAAATGCCCACATCAGAAAGCTAGAGAGATCTCAAATCAATACCCTAACATCATATTTAAAAGAGCTAGAGAGACAAGAGGAAACTAATCCAAAAGATAGTAGAAGACAAGAAATAACTAAGATTAAAGCAGAAATGAAGGAGATAGAGACACGAAAAACCTTTCAAAAAAATCAATGACTCCAGGAGCTGGTTTTTTGAAAACAATAGTGAAATAGACCACTAGCAATACTAATAAATGAGAAAAGAGAGAAGAGTTGAATAGATACAACAAAAATGACAGACGGGATATCACCACTGACTCCACAGAAATACAAACTACCATCAGAGAATGCTATAAACACATCTATGCAAATAAACTAGAATATCCAGAAAAAATGGATAAATTTCTGGACACATACTCCCAAGACTAAACCAGGATGAAGTCAAATCCCTGAATATGTCAACAAGTTTTGAAATTAAGGCAGTAATTTATAGCCCACCAACCAAAAAAATCCCAGGGCCAAGTCTGATTCACAGCCAAATTCTACCAGAGATACAAAGAGGAGCTGGTACCTTCTAAAACTATTCCAAACAATTGAAAACAAGGGACTCCTCCCTAACACATTTTATGAAGCCAGCATTGTCCTGATACCAAGACCTGGCAGAGACACAACAAAAAAAGAAAACTTCAGGCCAATATTCCTGATGAACATCTACGTGAATATCCTCAATGAAACACTGGCAGACTGAATCCAGGAGTACGTCAAAAAACTTATCCACCATGGTCAAGTCAGCTTCATCCCTGGGATGCAAGGCTGATTCAACATATGCAAATCAAAAAATGTAATCCATCACATAAACAGAACCGAAGACAAAAACTACGTGATTACCTCAACAGATGCAGAAAAGGCCTTCAATAAAATTCATCATCCATTCATGTTAAAAACTCTCAATAAATTAGGTATTGATAGAATATATATCAAAATAATAAGAGCTATTTAAGACAAACCCATAGCAAATATCGTCCTGAATGGGCAAAAGCTGGAAGCATTCCCTTTGAAAACCAGTAAGGGACAAGGATACCCTTTCTCACTACCCCTATTCAACATAGTATTGGATGATCTGGCCAGGATAATCAGGCAAGAGAAAGAAATAAAGGGTATTCAAATAGCAAGAAAGAAAATCAAATTGTTTCTGTTTTCAAATGACATGATGTTATATTTAGCAAACCCTGTCATCTCAGCCCAAAAACGCCTAAAGCTGATAAGCAACCTCAGCAAAGTCTCAGGATACAAAATCAGTGTGCAAAAATCACAAGCATTCCTTTACACCAAAAATAGACAAGCAGAGAGCCAAATCATGAATGAACTCCATATCACAATTGCTATAAAGAGAATAAAATACTAAGGAATACAGCTGACAAGGGAAGTGAGGGACCTCTTCAAAGAGAACTACAAATCACTGCTCAAGGAAATTAAAGAGGACACAAACAAATGGAAAAACATTCCATCCTTATGGATAGGAAGAATCAATACCATGAAAATGGCCATACTGCACAAAGTAACTTCTAGATTCAGTGTTATTCCCAGCAAACTATCATTGACATTCTTCACAGAATTAGAAAAGACTACTTTAAATTTCATATGGAATCAAAGAACCCATATAGCCAAGACAATCCTAAGCAAAAAGAACAAAGCTGAAGGTATCATGCCACCTGACTTCAAACTATACTGTAAGTCTACAGTAAGCAGAACAGCATGGTACTGGTACCAAAACAGATATATAGACCAATGGAACAGAACAGAGGCCTCTTAAATAACACCACACATCTACAACCATCTGATCTTTGACAAACCTGACAAAAATAAGCAGTGGGGAAAGGATCCCTTATTTAATAAATGTACTGGGAAAACTGTAGCCATATGCAGAAAACTGAAACTGGACCCCTTCCTTACATCTTATACAAAAATTAACTCAAGATGGATTAAAGACTTAAATATAAAGCCCAAAATCATAAAAACTCTAGAAGAAAACTTAGGCAGTACCATTCAGGACATAGGCATGGGCAAAGACTTCATGACAAAAATGCCAAAAACAATTGCAACAAAAGCCAAAATTGACAAATGGGATGTAATTAAAGAGCTTCTGCAGAGCAAAATAAACTATCATCAGATTGAATAGACAACCTACAGAATTGGAGAAAATTTTTGCAATCGACCTGTGTGACAAAGGTGTAATATCCCGAATTTACTAGGAACTTAAATTTACAAGAAAAAAAAATCAAAAAGTAGACAAAGGATATGAACAGACACTTTTCAAAAGAAGACATTTAAATGGCCAACAAACATGAAAAAAGCTCAACATCACTAATCATTAGAGAAATGCAAATCAAAACCACAATGAGATACCATCTCATGCCAGTCAGAATGGCGATTATTGAAAAGTCAAGAAACAATAGATGCTGGTGAGGCACTGGAGAATTAGGAATGTTTTTACACTGTTGGTGGGAATGAAAATTAGTTCAACCATTGTGGAAGACAGTATGATAATTACTCAGTGATCTAGAACCAGAAATACTGTTTGACCCAGCAATCCCATTACTGGGTATATACCCAAAGGAATATACATCATTCTACTATAAAGACACATGCACACATATGTTTATTGCAACAATAGCAAAGTCATGGAACCAACCCAAATGCCCATCAGTGATAGAATGGATAAAGAAAATGTGGTACATACCCAAAAAGGAATGAGATCATGTTTTTGCAGGGAAATGGATGAAGCTTGAAAGCCATCATCCTCAGCAAACTAACACAGGAACAGAAAACCAAACACTGCATATTCTCACTCCTAAGTGGGAGTTGAACGAGAACACATGGACATAGGGAGAGAAATGACACACACCAGGGCCTGCTGGTGGGTGGGAGGCTAGGGGAGGGAATTTAGAGGATGGGTCAATAGATGTAGCAAACCGCCATGGCACATGTATACCTATGTAAAAAAACCTGTACATTCTGCACATGTATCCTGGAACTTAAAAAAAAAAAAGTTCCTATTAATCACCTCCTGGCTACTTAAAGTGTTAAGTATGCCTTACCATACACACATACATGTATAGTGGTATTTTTAACATAAGCTCACAAGGCTTCCAATTATCATTGCTTTCTGGTATTCATGCCTTTGAGTAATTCTCTCCCCTTGAGCATAGACTGGACCTAGAGACTTGCCTAGAATAAAGTATGGTCATAATTAGGGTACAAAAGACTGATTTCCATCTTGCTTTCAGCAGTCTCCTCCTGGAATTTCTTTCCTGCTTGTTCTGATGAAGTAAGCTGGAGAGTCACATGTGGTGAGGAACTGTGGGCAGCCTCTGAACAATTACCAGCAAGGAACAGAGGTAAGTCCTCAGTCCAACAGTCTGGGAGCAACTGAATTCTGCCTACAACCATGTAAGTGAGCTTTGAAGTGAATGTTTCCCAAGTCAGGCATTTGGAGGAGTCTGAAGCCCTGGCCCAAAGCTTGATTGCAACCTTGTTATAGACCCTGAAACAGGGAACCCAGTTAATCTGTGTCAAGATTCCTGCCTCACAGAAATGTTGAGATAATCAATATGTGTCATAGATGTGTGCTGTTTTAAGCTGCTAACTTGTAGACAATTTGTTGTAGAATGGTAGATAATATACATAGACACACACACATCATACACACATATATAATTTACTTGGTTAGTATTGTAATTCACCTCAGTACATATTTAATGAGCACATGTTTCATTAAGCATTTACCTTTCTACTGGCTACCGTAAAGGTAGTGATAAATATTGCCTGCCCTTAAAGAAGAAACATTCCTTTTTAAGAAATGGGATTTTTTATGCATATGATACACTTACAATACTAGGTAATAAAAAATAAAACTTCAAGTTTAATAGAGAAATTTTAAATATATAGTGGCATAAACAGTAAAAAGAAGTTAGAGAACACTTATCTGTCAGTAAACAATCATATGTGAAGCATTATCTATGAGCCAACATTTAATTTTTACACTAATCTTAATAAATATGTACCATTAACCCTATTTTCCAGGTGAAAAAGCAGCAGCTGGTGTAGACAGGATAGAGAACTTTGCTCGCTTGGTACACAGTAGAGCCAGGTTTCAAATGCAGGCTATTAGACTCCTGACCACAAACCTTTAACCACTGCAACATTTTAACTCCATCATGTAGAGAGGGCATTTATCTTGTCTCCAAATGTGCTTATATATACTAAGCATGTGTGTGTGTGTATATACACACATACACGCATGCACACACACTCCCGGAAAACATATACATATTTATATATATACACGCATATATATACACACACACATTATCTATACATTTATATGCATGTATATATATAAATAAATGCATATATATATTCATGGAAAATGATAGAAACTGATTTTTTTTTTACAATTAATAAAAGGATTAACAAATTGGAGATGAACATGGAGAAAAATTAAAGACATATTCTTATCTCTTTGTTTATAAGTCCCAGACACTTTTCATCTACCTCTTACGGGATTTTTCTTTGCTGGAAGTAGTCCCGTTACCCTACATTAAAGTATTATTTTACAATTAAACAATGAAATAAATATTCAACGAAAAATTGAGAAGCTTCATTCAAAGCTGGTTTTTCTAAATCAAAGTTTGTTGTCATGATCCTCAGGTCAGGTGTTGGTCTACACTTGAGTTACCTAGAAAATTTGTTGAACCTACCAATCCCTAGGCTACATCCGACCTAGGTTTATTCTGTAATTCTGAAGTGAGACCTAGAATCTGGGATTCTGCTTGTTTACTGATTCCCCAGATGATTCTTATGGACAGCAAAGTTTGAGACATTTGTTTTTAGCATAAGGAAAATGCTTTAACAGTTCTACATAAACAGTTGTTTTAGCCCCAAGGCAAATAAAATATGAACAAATTAAATGAATAGTAAATTAAGTGGGGGAGGATTATAGGCCTTGTTATTGTAGCCAAGATTATACATATATTATTTTAGGTTCAAGGTACAGGTTCTTTTTGATTCTTTCATTGAGATATAAAATGTATTCAAGATTAATTTGAGAAAATCAGATTGCAAGGTTGAGAGAAAAGCGCCCACTGTTAATTAAGGGTTGGTTATATTTGGTATCACTTGGGCTGATTGAAGTACACTGATCTTTGTTAACTGGGTCAGCCAGGGGTCTAGAGAACAGGTGGTTGAGCAAAATTTCATAAGCACCTGTTTAATATTTGGCTCTGCAATTTCCCCAAAGTTGATCAAAGTGGGGATATGATCATTACCCAAAGATTGTTTAGAGAGATTGAGCCTTGACTGATGAAAAAGGAGCTAATTAGAAACTCACCCTTCCAATCTGGAAAGTGATGAAGTTTAAATAAGATTGGCAAGCAATGAGCTGACCTGATAAAACTGATCTCTTGCCACTGTTCTTGTCCCTCCCACAATGGAACTTTTCTGTCCAGTCATTTCTAATTAAATTATCCACTTTCTCTAGGAGCTCATACACTTTTGTTTTCTATTCTCATTTTCTCGTCCTTTTTGAATAACTGGATTTAACATTGTCCCACACTCTTTAAAAATCCTAATAAATCACATACATTGGTTACCCTGAAATGCACGTAGATTTGTTTCCTTTAATATTCTTAATCCGTTATTTTTTTAAAAATGTATATAATTCATATAGCTTTGATTTTAATAGTTGGTTAGCTATATAGTCTGCCAAAACCACTTTTTGGGAAGAACTTTTAATAGTAGGCAATGTGGTTAGTTTATATGACAGAAAACTTGTGTGTAAGTAATACAGGTATTAAAAGGTCTGGATTGGGAATTCAATATATGATGGAAATTAGTCATAAAATATCTATTCTTAATTTCAACAGATAGGAAAACATTTTTAGAATAAAATATTATAAAAGTACAATATAGAGATATCTCAGCATGAGTTTAAATATTAAGTAATGATTGACAGAATATATTGAAAATTTGCTTATTTACTCACTGGAATTAATGTATTTTTTAAACGAGCCGCATACAGTATGTGATTTAAACCAGTAAATTGTAATAAGTTTTCTTTTCTAAATAATTAGAACAAATTGGAGATGGTAATGTTATTCTGCTTTCATCAACTCCTAAATAAGTTTTAAAAATAATCACCATAGTTTGTCAAGAATTGGTAGGCTGTAAGCAAGGAAACCACTGAAAAAAATGAACTGATATTTTAAAATATTTTATTAGAAAATTATATGGGAAACCTTACACATTATGGGAAACTTAACAGAAATATAAACTACAAGGAAATTTTAAAAAATAAATGTAATTTACCTTATATTTTCTTTTATTGCTCATATAATTGCTTTGACAAATATTTATTGAGGAATAACTCAGTGGGGATATGTAAGAGAATTAAGAGTAATAAAAACCCTGTCCTCATTGCACTTATATTCTGGTGAATTAAAAGTAGTAAATTTCGTATAGAGAAAGATGAAACACTCTTTTTTTTTTCCAAGTTTTTAATTTCCAGGGCTTATGTACAGGATGTGCAGTTTTGTTACATAGGTAAATGTCTGCCATGGTGGTTTGCTGCACAGATCAACCCATCCCCTAGGTATTATGCCCGGCATCCATTAGCTATTTTTCTTGATGCTCCCCCTCCCCACACCCCAGACAGGCCTCAGTGTGTGTTCCCCACCATATTTCCAAGTGTTTTCATTGATCAGCTTCCAAGACAAACATTTGAATGCAGAGTAACCAGCTTTGTCAAGGGAAAAGTGTGGCCAACAAACTAGTATGCCAATAAAATGTCTTAAGATAAACTGCCATGGGTCAAATTCATGAAATTCAGGAGAAAAGGGCATATTTCTGATAAATAATGAGAATATAGGATACTAATTCAAATCTACTAAAAGAAATTTTGACACGTATGGAAGTATTTATATGGCTTTCCCATGGTCAAAGATGTAAATCCATAATTTATACAAAGAAAATTATGTCTTATTTGCTGTCAAACAATTCTAATGTATTTTCAGTTGACCAATATTGTGAAGCAATCCATTATGTGGTCAGGATTGAAATGAAGAGCTGTGGGGAGCACATGTGGAATACAGAATGTGATCTGTGGTACACAAATAGTATATACTTACACTTTGCCTCAATGTACAGGCACACGCATGGACCAACACTGCTTTGGTTTGTTTAAGACGCCATTCAAAGGCTATTTGTGGTGAGAAGACAAGCCCCACATATTTTAGAAAAGCAGGATTGCTTTAAATGTTGATGAAGTGACAAATGGTGATGGAAAGAAAAAAAATTCTTGGCTCCGTTGATAAGAGCAGATAAAGGAAACTCCAAGAGCATCCCTGTGTTAGACCCCTTGCTATTTAGAGAGAGAGAGATAGAGAGAGAGAGAAATACTTCCTGTCCTACATAAGTAGAGTCTGACTGTTGTAAATCCAGAGATAAAGGACTTTCTCTCTTAAGGATTTTTTTGGATATTGAGTGGCTTACTAGAGGTGATGGGTCTCGAACCAACATGAATATCTTCATTTTATTTTTCCTTTTTGACCCTCCTATGCAGACACCTAGCATCATAGATTTTTACATGATCTTTATTTCATCCCTTTTATCTTATATACCTGATCTTTCTACCTAAAGCCCACTCCCACATGTGCATTTACTCATCACTTTCCTTTCTTTAATATATGTATGCTTGCCTGTTTGTATGTATTTTTAATGTGGTGTGACTTTGATTTTTCAATGGACATAAATGGTATTGCACTTCAGATTTCAACCAAATTTGTTCTTTCAACACTCAACACTGTGTTTTTAATGTCTTTACTTGATCCTGTATATAACTCTATTTTAGGAATTCTTAAGCATTCTTACTCTGTAGACCCCTTTGGCAGTTTGGGCTTCTTTTCAGCATAAAATTGTATTAAATGTTATGAAATAAATGCATTTAAAACTTGTAGTGGCTATAACTCAATATATAGGATTTCAAAATAAACCAATTATACTGAAATGCACTTACTGAAATACTAAACCGGCCCGGCGTCGTGGCTCATGCCTGTAATCCCAGCACTTTGGGAGACCGAGGCGGGTGGATCACAAGGTTAGTTCACGACCAGCCTGGCCAACATGGCGAAACCCCGTCTCTGCTAAAATACAAAAAATTAGCTGGGTGTGGTGATGTGCACCTGTTGTCCCAGCTACTTGGGAGGCTGAGGCAGGGGAATCGCTTGAACCTGGGAGGCGGAGGTTGTAGTGAGCCGGGATTGCACCACTGCACTCCATCCTGGGCGACAGAGCAAGACTCTGTTGAAAAAAAGAAAAACAAAAAACAACCACAACTAAACCAATAAATGTGTGGCATAGCAGTATATATATATATTTAACACATTTGAAAATGCAAGCTAGAAGGCAGTTTAATAACCACAATTACTATATTAAAATGATTAGTAGATGCAATGTTTTGGGATGTCTGCAACAAGTTAGATGTGATTTGAAAATAAACGTGACTTCTGTTGGTGAAAAAGTCAAGATATTGTTAACAGAACTGTGTTTTGTTGCCTTCCTTCATAATTAAATGAAATGCTAAATGTCAGTTCAAGATTTGTGAATATGAAGATGTATATAGTATATACATAATGTGTATATTTATTGTAGTTATATGATTTGTTTATATCCCACTTGTATGGCAGTGGGGAAATTAAGTAAGACAATATAGACAATATTTATTGTGTGTAATGTTTATTGAATGGGTTAATATGTGTAATTATTTCGTAAAATACAAAGTGCCATCTACAAGTAAGAAAATACCACTTCCTTTCCTCAGATTTGGTCAAGTCAAGATTTGGGTAGATAGCCAGCTTAAATTCTACTAGAAAAGCAGAAAAAAACAAAAGTTCCCATTAAGGCTATCATGCAATCTCTGCATTAAACCTGTATATTATTTCTTAAAAACTTCACTTAAATTTTGCATATGATGTTTACTATTTAACTATTGAGGATCTGAAATCCCAAATAAAGAAATAAAATTCAGTTAACTGTGCTAAGTACAGGAACACTGAGGCGTTTTAGAATTGTAACTGACACTCTGACCACGAGGAAGAGATAGAACACTCAGTTCATGCATAAAAACCACGACATTTCAACAGTCTAAAAGCATTTACTGTGGGCATACTCTTGTGGATCACAGTTTGTTACTGATTTTTTAGTACACTAAACATACATAGCAGAAAAAACAAATAGCCCTATTAAAAAGCAGGCAAAGAACATGAACAGACGCTTCTCTAAAGAAGACATACAGCGGCCAACAAAAATATGAAAAAATGCTCAACATCGCTACTCATCGGAGAAATGCAAATTAAAGCCACAATGAGATATCATCTTGCACCAGTCAGAGTGCCTATAATTAAAAACTCAGAAAATACCCAATGCTGGCAAGGTTGCAGAGAAAAGGGAACACTTATACACTGTTAGTGAGAATGTAAATTAGTTCAACTCCAATGGAAAACAATATGGGGATTTTCAAAGAACTAAAAATAGAACTACTATTCAATCCAACAATCCCACCACTAGGTATACAGCCAAAGGAAAAGTAATTGTTTCAAAAAGGACACCCGTACCTGCAGTCTTGTGTTTATTGCAGCACTGTTCACAATAACAAAGTCATGGAATCAGCCTAGGTGCCCATCAACAGTGCATTGGGTAAAGAAAGTATGATATAGATATATCTATATCATATATAAAGTATGAATATATATAGTATGAATATACATATACCCATGGAATACTATGCCGCCATAAAAGGAATAAAACCATGTCTTTCGCAGCAGCATGGATGGAGCTGTAGGCCATTATCTTAAATGAAATAACTCAGAAGCAGACAACCAAATACTGTATGTTCTCACTCATAAATGGGAGCTAAAAATGGATACATGTAAAGATTTTAAAAATGGACTTTGCAGACTTCGCAAGAGGGAAGGCTGGGAGAGGAAATAGAGTTGAAAAACTACCTATTTATTATAACGTTCACTGTTTCAATGATGGGTTCATTAGAAGCACAAACCTCCGCATTACATAACACAGCCAGATCACAAACTTGCATATGTACCCTCTGAATATAAAAGGTGATTTAAAAAAATTAAAAATAAAAAAATAAAAATAATATTATGAAAGAAAAAAAGACACGCATAGTGTTTTTAATGTTTATTAATTTCAGAACAATACTCAAAGATAAGTTATATATTACCTTCTAAAACCATGCCAAAATCCTGTAATACATTTCTATTTCAATTGAGTGCTTCAGAAGACAGTTGTAAAGAGTATTTGATATACTAAAAGTAAAATATAATGGTAATGCAACTTGGAAATTTATTTGATGAAATTGAGATTTGCATTTTATCTTTTTGGAAACCGAAGAAGGTCAATAAAGGATGCTGGAACAATTGAATAGTTACATGCATAATAATAATAAAAATAATAATACATGTCTCATATTACACACAAAAATTAACTTCTGTTTTTCAAAAGCTACTATTAAGAAAATGAAAAGGCCATCTATGGCCTCAGTAAAAATATCTACAAAACATATGTACAATGTCTGACTTACATCTATATTAATAATTCTTGAAACTCCATAATAAACCAAACATCCTAGCTTAAAAAATAAATATTTCAGCAGGTATTTCACTAAAGATTGTGTATAAAAAGCAAATACCCGTAGGAAAAGACTCTTAACATCATTAATCATTAGAGAAATGCAAAATTAAAACCATAAAAGTTTACTACTACTTACCTGTCAGATTGGCAAACTTTTTTTTTTTTTTATACTTTTAAGTTCTAGGGTACATATGCACAGTGTGCAGGTTTGTTACATATGTATACTTGTGCCATGTTGGTGTGCTGCATCCATCAACTCGTCAGCACCCATCAACTCGTCATTTGCATCAGGTATAACTCCCAATGTCGTCCCTCCCCCATCCCCCCTCCCCATAATAGGACTCAGTGTGTGATGTTCCCCTTCCCGAGTCCAAGTGATTTCATTGTTCAGTTCCCACCTATGAGTGAGAACATGCGGTGTTTGGTTTTCTGTTCTTGCGATAGTTTGCTGAGAATGATGGTTTCCAGCTGCATCCATGTCCCTACAAAGGACATGAACTCATCCTTTTTTATGGCTGCATAGTATTCCATGGTGTATATGTGCCACATTTTCTTAATCCAGTCTGTCACAGATGGACATTTGGGTTGATTCCAAGTCCTTGCTATTGTGAATAGTGAGATTGGCAAACATTTTAAAGGCTGAGGTATATCCAGTTTGGTGAGAATGTGAAGAAACTGGGGTTTTCATACATTGCCGGTGAAAATACTTTGACAGTTTCTTAAAAAGTTTAACATATGCATACCATATGATTCAGCCATTCTATCTCTAGATGTTTAACAAAAAGAAAAAAAATTATATGATCATGAATAACTTGTAAAAGAACGTTCACAGAAGCTTTATTTCTAAGAGCCCCCCAACTGGAAACAACTCAGTTGTCTTTCAAGAGGTAAATGACATAACACATTTTGGTATAGCTGTGTAATACTTACCTGCAATAAAAACAAACTATCAATATATACAAACTGGACATATCTCAAAGTAATTATGCTGAATGAAAGAAGCCAGCAAAGAAAAAGGAATACATAATGTATTATGTGATTTCTATAAAACTGTAGAAAATGCCAACTGATCTATGGTGCCAAAAGCAGATATGCGGTTGCCTGGCAGTGTGGGTAGGGGAATCACTTTTCTCGTATGACTAATATTACTTTTCTGATTGAGAACAGAAACAGGGTAACTTCACCTCCCTTTGATGTAATTAGTTTGATAAACCTCTTTTCCTTTCTTAGTCATCTTTTCAATCCATGATTCTTCTATAACAAAGAGGTTAGGAAAGCACATTATTTACATGGACAATCTGAGTATTTGTGGATTCCTCTGTCAGTGTCGCAAATGAGAGATGAGTGCAACTTTACCATTAAGCCCCACGTCTTAAATGTTAGTCAAACAGAGCAACTCCATTTGTTTTTGAAAGCAGAACTTACAATAACCTGAGTTTGTGTCTATACGCAAAATATAAAAGTAAGAAATAAATTCAGTTACGTTAGAAAGAAGGTTAAAACATATCCATTCTTATTTATCTAAAAATCAATTAAAATACCTTTCTCAAAAATGAATGATCCTTTATTTCTGTGGGAGTATTTTAAGCACTTTAAATTCTGTCAATTAATGTGAAATTTCTCTGTCAAAGCTTGAGAGTGGTCAACCATGTACATGAGTGGAAGTTGAGTGTCACGAGTAAACTGTCACACATGCTTCTGCCCATGCCGAGTAAGAAACTAAGGCTCAGATATCCCAATTCAGTGGTCTTTTGATGAAAATATTCTATTTTTCTAACATTAAATATTTGCTTTCTAAAATAAATGCACATTAACCCCACATAAGTTTCTCTCTTTTTAAGGACAGGGGACCCTTAAAGGAACTTTAACACCTGGAACCATTATGTCTATGAATAGAGACTTTTTTTTTTAGCTTTTTAAACTTGAGATGGCACCACTGCACTCCAGCCTGGGCGACAGAGCGAGACTCTGTCTCAAAACAAACAAACAAACAAAGCCAAAAATACGTTCCTGAATCACTGGAGAGTAAGTTATTGATGTGCTAACCAATTGTCTGCAAATATTTAAGTTGCACTTACAAACAAGGACATTCTCCTCCATAACCACTGTAAGAGCAGGAAAGCAGGAAATTAATATGGATATATTACCATTAGCAAATACACAGATGCCCATTCAAGTTTTGCCAATTGTACCAATAGTTCCCTTTTTGGCAAAAGGCTCTGATGCAGTATCATGAGTTGGTTTAGTTATAATGTATCTTTAGATTCCTTCAATCTAGAAAAGTCCCTCAGTCTTTCCTTGACTTGTCTGACCTTGATATTTTTGAAGATTGCAAGCCAATTATTTTGTTAATGTCCTCAATTTGAGTTTTGTTGACATTTTTTCTTCATGAAAATATTCAGGTTATGTATTTTTAGAAGGAATTTCACAGAAAAGACACTGTGTTCTTCTAATTGTAATTTATCACTTGGCACATTATTACCTTTTGCCTGTGCTCAGAATTTTTAATTTGACTACTTAATTCAGATGATGTCTTACCAACCTTATCCACAGCAAAGTTACTGGATCATAGAGAAAGAGGGAGAGGGAGGGAATACAGTACCTTGCATGATAGAACATTTGTTTCAGCTGTATGAAGATGATCCCTATCAGGTTTCAGACCCTGGCAGAGATTTTTTAAAAAAAGCAGGCCTCTGTGTGTGCTGAAAAGGGAGACCAGCAGCTATTGATCAACCTACAGGGCCTGATTCAAACAACTTTTAATCTTGCCAAGGAACTTTATGAAGTGTTGATGAACTTCCTTCAATCCCTGAGAATCTAGGTTGCCAGACGAGAAAGGTGTTTCTGTGTCAGAACTGTCAAACCAACATCTGCACCCTGTTCCATTTTTTATGAGAGCTACTGAAGACAATTTTCCAATGAAGATAGCCAAACTGATGACTACCTAGGGAGGAGAATGTTTGTCCTAGACTGGCATCCTTACTATCAATTTAAGCTTGTATCCCTAAGTCACCAAAAAGTCTTGAGCTCCAGGCCCCTGGCTTATTTGTCCTGTTAGATATTCATAGCTCTTCATTTGGAGAGTAAGCCATCGAGTGTGATGTGGGAAGAGAGAGTAGTCATGATGATTTCTTCTGCTATTCCTTAACCTTGACTCTACTCTCCCAACCTGGGCTCAGCGACATCATGCTGCTGACTTTGGTGAGGAAACAAAGATGAAGAGGTGAAGGCAAGGCAAAAAAAAAAAAAAAAAAGGAAAAGAAAAGAAAAAAATAAATAAAGCCAGGCTTATAAAATCCCTGTTCCATCTGGCCCCTGGCTGAGTCATCTGTCACCTCAAAGGGGTAGCTTCAGGACAGACTCAGATGCTCCGGAATTGCTGCGGTCAGACACCTGCTCCAGAAGGACAGAACCATCTAACCCCTTCTTGCTCACACTCCACCAGCAAGTTGTCCTGAAACCTGGTTCTAGGTATCAACATGGGAGAAAAATACTTAGCTCACTTTGAGAAATAATTCTGAAGCAGCAATTTTATCTATCGGGGAAAAATCTTGAATATTGCTGTGGACCCCAGACCTGCTGTTGTGTCCTCTGCCTTTTTCTTCTTAACCCTGGCCTATTACCCACACTGCTTTAGTTCCCCACACTTACTTTCTCACGCCATCTTCCTTTCCTCAATAAAGATGTACTATTTATTTCATGCTTCCAATTTTGAACAGATCCTTGAGTAGCTGGTGGATTTGGCTTCAACCCTCCACAGAACAAGCCCGGTTGGGTCCCTTTGCCTCATCCCCACCCTCTGAGTTTCCTCCCTGGATGCTGGATGACTCCTGTATTTCCTCCAGTGAAGAGGCATGAAGAGTAGAAGTAGTAGACCGGTGGGTCCGAGCTTCAAAGGCAGTTCCTAGTGGTGGAAAAAGAGAAGAGAAAGAAATAAAGTAAATTAATTCTAAACCAATAGCAATGCACCAATGGGCTGGCTTTACTGTGAGACTTTCACCTTCACCATTAATTCAAATAATGTCCTAAACAAGAAGAGACAGAAGATTCTTTAGAGGTCCTCTCTGTGTCACTCTTTTATTTGTGTGTATTTTAAAAAATCCCAGGAACAGAGATGTCAAAGATTGAACAAAGAAACCTAGCCAGTAGGCTGAGAAGGAGAGCTCCAGTTTCTGAATCCATATTTCTGCAACTGGATAACTCCCTGCCTGAGGGCAAGAGATGAGCAGGGAAAGAGCACTGAGCTCCAGGAGAGGGAAACAGCATGGAAATGGAAGTGAGTGATGGGAGTGTGCCGAAGACAGGTTGGCTGATTCTACAGTTTTGTCAAAAGCCAGCCTGGTCCCCCAAGCTCCTGCTGCTTGAAAGGCCATTTATGTTTTGGAAGCCAGGAGGGAGCCTGCAATCCAGTATGTTGGAGTCAGTCATATTTAGGTGTCTTTGTATTGTTCCATGGCAGAAGCCACATCAAAAAGGTGCCTCTGTGCTACCAATATGATTATTGAGGGGTGGCGACGGGGTATCCTGTGGCTTCCTGCACTGCCTCCAGACTCAGAGCTATACCCAGTTCCTCCACGAGTAACATAAGTTGAGAGCATGTAGGGCTTCTAATTAACTTAAGAGCTCTCTCTGCTTGAGCTAAATATGTTACTTTCCTGCTGGAATTTCCTTCATCTTCTCTCTCTTATTCCTCATTGCCTCCTTCCCATACATGCCTGTTGGAAAACCCGGGCTAGCAGATTTCATTTGTACTTTGCCTAAGATGGACAACAAAACTATAATATTTCTTAAGGGTCTCAGCTTTCCAGTTCATCTCTTCAAGATTCCCATTTAGGAATCATCTTACTAAAAATAAAAACAAATGAATGGTTTTCTTCTATATATCATATATATTTTTACCAATTAGAATTTTCTCTCAAACATTGTGATTTAAAATACAGAGATTTTCACAGACTTCAGAACATTTATTCTAAAACATCAGCAAAACACTGAGGATGAGGACAGAAAAAAAAAAACTTAACAAAATTAGCTATTTCCAAGGGACTCAGATTTGAGCAGAAAAAAAGTGAATGTTATGCAATAGATAAAGGCTTTAAAAGTATGCACCAATATGAAGATACTCAGGTAGGAGAATAGGGTAATAAAGCTTGCTAAAACAAAGAACATTTAGCTGACTTTAAATTTTTCTGTTAGGAAAGGAGGGAAGAACGGTTCAGGTATCTAAAGTGCCCCCAGAGTTGAAGATACTTCTGTGTTTTTGTGAACTGAAAAGTGGGATGTTTTGCTGTAGTTATAGCATGGAACTGTTGGGCCCAGCAGTTGGTAGGGGTCGTTGGGGATCTAGGGTAGGTGGATGATAATGATGAGACCGGAATGGAATCTTGGACTCATTTTCCTTTTGTCCCCTCACTGTGTATTACAACGAGTTGCTTTTGACCTAGATGTTTTATATGGCAAGTCCTCCCAAAAGGCAGACATAGAAACATAGCTTGGGAAAGGTTTGATTCCATGATGACTTACAAAGAGTGGGCTTAATGCTTGTGGGAAGCAGTCCTACCTTTGAATCTGTCATAACTCTTCATTTCAATGCTGCTATTAATTGTAATACCTTAATTTTAAAAATTTAAAAGTAATATTTCATCTCCAGTTCATGTGCAATATAAAGATGTACATCCACTAGACTGTGTAGTATCAAATAACCTTTAGCGAAAAAAGAAAAAAAAAAGAATATGTTGTCAAGAAAAAATATACACATTTTTACAGTACCAACTGGTATCAAGACCCTCCATGGGCAGTACCTCCCTTTCAAACTATTTACCTTTTTATTGCCCTAAACAACTCATTTATTTGATCGTTGATGTGGGGGGAAGGATTCCCATTGACTCCCATTGACCTGCTTATCAACAATCTGAATTCTTTCCTATCTGCATTTGTTCAATCGTGTCTTTCTCCCCATTTTACTATCTGCATTTTCACCTCTCCAAACTTACTCATCTTTCAAGGCTGGACTGATTTTCTACCTCGGGTATGAAGTCAAACTGATTTCAGTTTGTTTAAAAATGAAGTATCTGGCCGGGCGCAGTGGCTCACACCTGTAATCTCAGCACTTTGGGAGGTCGAGGTGGGCGGATCACGAGGTTGGGAGATCCAGACTATGCTGACTAACACAGTGAAACCCCGTCTCTACTAAAAATACAAAAAAAAATTTGCTGAGCGTGGTGGTGGGCACCTGTGGTCCCAGCTACTAGGGAGGCTGAGGCAGGAGAATGGTGTGAACCCAGGAGGCGGAGCTTGCAGTGAGCAGAGATCGATCGCACCACTGCACTCCAGCCTGGGCAACAAGGCGAGACTTAGTCTCAAAAAAAAAAAAAAAGTGATATTCCAAAAATATTCATTTCTGTATCACTCATACTGTCTATATTGCTCATACTGTCACTCCATACTATCATTAAAAAAAAAAAAAAATAGTGACAGGATGGCAAATTAGAAAATTAAATATCTCTGGAGTGAGAACCAAGCTCCAATTTGGGCTTTTTTCAAACACGTGCGTTCAATTTTCTCATCTGAAAATGGGATAATACCTTAAAGCATTATTGTGATAGATGAAATTATGTGTAGTATTTGGCTAAAGTAGCCTCAGTTCTCTTTTGTTCAAAACGTCTTTTAAGTTTAGTGTTTCAATTGTACTGCTATATACGATGATCAGGCACTGCTGTGGATTCTAATTTCTCATGTATTTTGTATTTCAAATTATGTTAGTGTCTTAAGAGTAATAACTATTTATCTTTATATCTCTACGTTATGTAGATTACAATGGATTCTAACTGAATATCATTTTTTCATCAAAATATTATATATGAATGCTAAATAGTTATTTGGAATAAAAGCAATATTTCTTCACATACACATAAAATCATGTGTTTGATGTGTTCACGGATTCTCTACTAAGGAAATGCCAGTCAAACTTGTTCTCCTTTCTATCACTGACAATTTCTCTTTTACAAAGTAAAGTCGGGTTTGAGCCCAAATTCAACATCTCCATTGCTGGTCACAATTTGAAAATATTACAATGGAGTGGCCAGAGGGCCACATTTAGATGTGACAGAGGTATTTGGAGAGGTTCTGATCAGAATTCAGTTAAGGTCCTTCAAATTAGTCTGCTAGCACTTGGGAAATCTTCAAAAATCGTTTCATATATGTTTTTCCCTAAACTCTATCTTTCTTAAAACCATCTCACTATTGGGTCAGATTATGCACATTAAGGGATCTGTAAAAGCCATGCTAATTTAAACTACAAGCACTGAGCATTACAAATTACCTATACCAGTAAAGCCTCTAAGTCTATAAGTATGTGACTCTTCAACTTCCAATCAGAAATATTACAATATGAAAACAATGAGCAGTGAATTAAACAATGGTACTGTGCATCAGATTGAATTCTTCAAACACAGCAAGAGCAATATTTCTGGTCCCACATGGAATTCCAGAAACTTGCTACTCACCCCTCAAGAGGCAGAGTCTTTTTTCATCCCCTTGAATCTGGGAGGGGTTGTGACTTCTCAAATTAATGGAGTATAAAGGAAGTGATTATACCTGGCTTCTGAGGATAGGTCATAAAAAGACCACAGCTTCCACTTGGCTTTCTTATTACCCTTGAGTGTTTTTCACTGTGCTATGAGATAGCCAAGAAGCAACTTGAAGAGTCCTTGAGCAAGTGTTCTTACTGACTGACCCAACTCTGTGAGTCTTCCCAACCAACAGCCAACATTGACCAACAGATACACTTTTATCTCACTACTTTTTTCTTAACCATTGTCTTTATTTGGTAATAAAAATTCTTCCTGCATCAAGTTTTAGTACCAGTTTTTTTTCACTCAGACTAATCAATAATCTCTACTTCATGATGTCTTGCCTCGGTGGCACAGTCTTACTTATTTCCGTTTATTTCTTAGCATCCTAGAAGTAAATTCCATGAGTGCATCATTAGCCTGTTGTCCTTGCCATTGTACCATCACTTTGAGGAAATTGAGCTACTACATGGTGTGTCTCTCCTCTGTGGAGAGAGCCACTGAGTAAGGACGAACAGAAGCTTCCTACAACAGTCATGTAAGTGAGCCACCTTGGAAGCAGCTCTTCCAGTCCTCCATCAAGCTTTTAGATGACTGCAGCCTCAGATGACATCTTCACAGCAACATCATAGAAAGACCCAGATGCCCCCATAAATTCCCTCAGATGAATCCAGTCCAGAGCCCTTCAGTTGCCTCAGCTGACCTTGAATAAAGTAGAGGTGATCTGACTGTGACTAGCCCTGCAAAAATTGTACTTAATGTGGAACAACATAAACAACTTTCTTGTTTTAAGCCACTAAATTTTAGTGTCGTTTGTAACCAGGCAAAATAGACCAAGAAATTGATACATTATAAATAATTTGGATATCTTAAATAATGATTTTATGTTTTATCATGAATGGTTTGAAGAATGTTTAAGCAGGGAAGTGATTTGACCAGATTTTCCTTTTAGCACAATGAAGACTGAATTGGAGAAGAATAAGACAAGAGTCAGGAAGACCAGTTAGTGGGATACAGTAATAATTCTGAATAAAATTATAACATTTTTAAATACCTCAGTAATTTTTGAATGAAAAACATAAAGTAAGTGAAGAAGATATTAAGCAAGAAATACCAGAAGGGACTGACATTCATTATATATGTCATAGAAGTTGAGATTAATTGCCAATTTCTAATGTTGATGATAGATTGAATGATAAAGTGATCACCCAAAATTGTGAATACCCATTTGGGAAATATGTTTGGCAAGAAATGTTGTCACTGAAATTAATTTTAGACATGAATTTGAGGTACCCAAGTGGCCCTATCCAGAAGGAACCTGGATATATGATCTATAAATCAGAGTACACATTTTGGATGAAAATACAGATTTAGGAAACACCAACATAATGGTGGTAACTGAAATCATGGGAATGGAAGAGATGTCTCCAAAGCATTGTACAGTTGGAAAAGAAAAAGGGGTCATGATGATGAGCTGAGAAACACCAACATTAAGATGAAGACAAAGAAGATACACAAAAGTAACCGAGATGTGGCCAGAGAAAAAGCTAAAACAATAGTAAGATTTTGTTATTTCATAATCTGTAGGTTAGAAATTTGAGAGCAGCATGGCTGGATGGCTCTGGGTCTTTCTGTGATGTTGCTGTGAAGATGTCATCTGAGGCTGCAGTCATCTAAAAGCTTTATGGGGCTGGAGGAGCTGCTTCCAAGGTGGCTCCTTACATGACTGTTGTAGGAAGCTTCTGTTCATCCTCACCCAGTGGCTCTCTCCACAGAGGAGAGACGCACCATGTAGTAGCTCAGTTTCCTCAAAGTGATGGTACAATGGCAAGGACAACAGGCTAATGATGCGCTCATGGAATTTACTTCTAGGATGCTAAGAAATAAAAATAAGTAAGACTGTGTCACCAAGGAAAGACATCATGAAGTAGAGATTATTGATTAGTCTGAGTGCAAAAAACTGGTACTAATACTTGATGCAGGAAGAATTTTTACTACCAAATAAAGACAATGATTAAGAAAAAAGAAGTGAGATAAAAGAAAACAGATTTTGACAGTGTTATTGTTTGTCTAGAGAATGCCCTTTTTAGGTTATGTCAGAATTTAAAAAAAAAAAAAAAAAGGTATTTTGGTAAGGGAACTTTTGGTCATATAGTTGCAAAATCTCTCTTCTAAATATGCCTTTATTATTTAAAGTAAAAGATTCTTAAACCACATATTTTGTCAAAGTAGTCTTATACTTTGATTATTAAAGTAGATGACTATCAACATTCTTTTAGCTTTAAAAGTCTGATTGTGAAATTTGGGCTTAAATCCTGACTGTGTCACTTAACTTGCTTGGAGAATGTAGGAAAAGATGCTTTGACACTTTGGTTTATAATTTTTTATCTAAAGGGGAGAAATGATAATAGAGTCCTATCTTAGGAATGTTGTGAGGGCTGCAGCCAGATTGGTAAAATAATTATCATACAAATAATCAACACTTTTTTAGTCTTTCAGATTCATCTTCTCCAGGAAGTACATTCTGTGCTATTAGGTTGATGATGAAATTCAGTTCAACAAATCAGAATTCCTGTTCCAGGATTTAGGGTTTTCCATAGGTCGACTCAACCCTACTTCTACAACCACATCTTCTACAGTCTCAAACTGAATGTTGAGTATCCCGTGAATAGGGGGTGATGCTCTTTTGAATCTGAAATGCTGTACATATAACTTAATTCTTAATTATAGGCTGTTGAAAAGTTTAGGACTGAAAAGTTTCATGGAAATTATTTTTGTCTCCCTTATTTTACCTTTTTTTTTAAAGAAGGCTGGGCGCTGTGGCTCATGCCTGTAATCCAGCACTTTGGGAGGCTGAGATGGGTGGATCACGAGGTCAGGAGTTCGAGACCAGCCTGATCAACATGGTGAAACCCTGTCTCTACTAAAAACACAAAAAATTAGCCAGGCGTAGTGGTGCGTGCCTGTAATCTCAGCTACTCAGGAGGCTGAGGCAGGAGAATCAGTTGAACCTAAGAGGCAGAGATTGCAGTAAGCAGAGATCAGGCCACTACACTCCAGACTGGGCGACAAGAGTGAGACTCCATCTCAAAAATACATAAAAAATAAGATAAAATAAAATCAACCAAACAACAACAACAACAAAAAAACAAAGCTGAGAGATACTGAATTGCCCAAAGGCAGTCGTCTAAATTTAAATCTAATTCCAATTACCGTGTTTTTTTATTAATATCATGATTTTAATCTATATTTCCTGTTAAGATTATATATAAATACTTTCAAACAAAATAAAACAAAGTAAATAAAATAAATACACTGACTAGTTCCTACATAAACTTTTTAGTACCAGCTTATAAAAAGATTATGGTAAAGATCTAAAGTTTTAATCATATGGACCTTGTGGAGTGGCATGTACTGCTCCACCAACCCCTGTACAAATTAACCTCGTAGAATATTTGGCTACCCTTTATTTACACTGCTGTATGAATTTGAGCTCTTAGAATGTGATGTTGAGAGGAAAATATTTTGGCTCATGGTAAAGCAGTTTGCTTGAGAAGATAAGGAGTTTTCTAGGGCTACTCTCTGTTCTTAATAACTTTTAACTATACTATCCTGGTGGCCATATGTTTAGTCTTCCCTATGCATTCTTAGGCTTCCAAAAGAGATACTATTTCATCTTTGTTCCAAGCTACATACTAAGATTTTCCTTAGTCAGTCTATAAGAATATGTGTCCAATTCACATAAGCTTCCCAAGAGGGTAAATAAAGCAGAAAACAGGGGCAAGGAGAAAAACTCAGGGCAATTTTATTCCCAACAAATAATCTTACAGACCCTAATGAACAAATAAATAAAGCTATTAATATAAGTCCTGCAAAACTCACGCAAAGCTCCCATACTCTCTTAAATTTCCTCTTGCTTAAAGCTCTCATTTTGACATGGAACATTTATAGGTAAAATTCTATATTGCTTGAGTTTAAAAGAAATTCTCAATCATGTTAATGTTAATGAAGATGGGGTTGTGTTTTGCAAAGCTCACCTTCCCCTGTGAACAGGTAACCTACATGATGCTACAAATTTCTAACTGCAATGTTTACATTTCTATATTATTTGTAAACTTTATGACACCTCTTTTCTTCTTTGAGAAGCTGCCATTTTGAAAATACAATATCACACACAGAAGTTACATTAAACATGATTGAATTATTCTTTGTTGTCATTTTTGTTTAACAGATGAGGATATTAAAGTTTGGAGAGGCTCAAGTAACAGCAGAGCTGGAACTAGAAGCCAGCCCTCCACAGTAGGAGCTCCAGCTTTCAAGACAAAGTGGAACTACTCACAGCTTGTCACCGTTTAATTCAGCTGACTTATGCCCTTTTTTTCCATTCTGACTCCAGTTGGATCCTATTCCACCTTTTCAATCAATGTTCAATATTAATAACTATATACTAGACGCTGGAAATGCTCCAGTAAAATAATGAGCATTATCCCTGCTTTCAAGATTACTAGGGCTTCACTCTGTATGTAACCTCTAGGAAGATTAAAGAGCAAATTCTTTGCTTTCCCGAGACACTCATATTAATGCAGCCACTCCCATTCACCTTGTTCCTTGCCATTTCTCTATCACCAGAAGGCCCACCTATTGCCTCAACTGGCTCAGACACTTACTCAAACTCTCTTTCTGTCACATATGCAATCCTCTTGATGGCAATTGCTGCCAGCATTTTTTGCTCAAGATATTTCAGTTTGGAAAAAGTTAAAAGCATGGAAGAGTGCCTTGAGCAACAGTGGCTGCCATTAACTGCTTTGGCAGCTTGTCAAGGTTTAGCCACCTGCCTGGAAGAAGTGTAACTCACCTGAAAATTTCACCCCCTCAGTCACCTATTTACCTCCTTCCTCTGAAACTGAAGCACTTATCAACACTGGATTACTTTTGTATTGTATTCATTATGATCTTCATGAAAGTCAAAGGTGTTTGACTCAAAAATCCAGACATTTTTTAATCTCTAATTTATTTTCTTCTGGATACTGCTTTCCAGCATTTCTTCAAACTCAGTATCTTCCTTTGCCAGTACACCTGATGGTTATGTAAGGACACATCCAAGTACAAGCAGATTCATCCTCTTTTCTAATCCTCCTCTGCTTCCCAATGGAGGCAAAATAAATAAATAAAATAAAAACACACGAGTGAAAAATAATTAAACACAATCTCACGATCTATTGAAAAGAAATAACTTTGACTGATGAAAAATCCTCCACTCTTGCCAGGTCTCCTTGTAAAACTGTAGATACTTAAATGGAACTATACGAAAAACAGAAAAAAAAAAAAAAAAGGCAGATGCAGTTTGAAGCCTGGAACTCTTGGGTTTTATTAAGAAGGAGCTGAACAACAGAGCCCAGCACCTGAGACAATTGAAAGTAAACAATTTAGAGTTGGACCGTTCAGTAACCCTGGAAAATTAATCTGTGCTGTATAGAAACACACGACTGCTCTATGCCAATGGCTCTGTACTTAGAGAATAGGTTCATTAGTACAGCTGCAGAAGCTGCACAAGCTCCTCAGTGGGTCATCTACACACTTGTACTCATGGCCATGGTCTCACTGGGACTAATTTCACAGAGATGAGAAAGAGGAACAAGAGAGAGGGGAAGTCTAAAAAATAAGTTTTGTAGCTCATGCCAGGAATAAGAGCAAGGGAGGGTGACAGTTACAATCAGGCCAGAAAAGCAAAGAAAACAATATTTTGCTTTCCTGAGTTTACTTTTAATGGTCATTTTTTTTTTTTTTTTTTACCTTGAGAATGTCAATCCCTTGAGTAAAGGAAACACACTGAATATTATCATTTCATAATTCCCAGTTAAGAAGATTGACATCTTTATTTGCAATATCTAAGAGGGTGGGCCATCTTTTTCAAGTTCACACATACTGCATACACATACTACAGGTTCAGAAATTGAAGGAAGCAAGTGAATCCAAGAATAAAACTTCCCTGTTCTGGAGAAGAAATCTAACCTCCATTCACAAGTTATCTTCATGGGTCTGTGGTAGGACCAGAACAGGAAGTCATGTGTGAGAGCTATGCTTATTCAGGGCTCCTTTGACTGTGTTCTCCTGCCTTAGTAAACTCTCCTTGGCTCAACCCAAATTACACATAATGAGTAGAGACTGTCTAATCTTCCTTCTTAGAAATTGTGGCTGCAGAAATCCCCATTTCCTACCTGTTGCTGCCACATGGAGTTTGTTTCATTTAGATGTTCTTTTACACTTCCTTTTTACCTCTGCCTGGGAATCCCTTCTCATTCTTACTGTGACTGGTAAACAATCTGAAATATTCACATTAAAGCAACAAAATTTTTTTGTGTCTTCCTCATCAACCCCTTTTCTCTTCCCTTTTTACAATGACTTCTCTGATTCCATTGTTAACATGCTCAGGGTGGAAGTTTAGAGGAGCCTACAGATATTTTTGATTGTTTTTTTTTTCCCAGAAGACAAAATCCTTCAGAACAGGTAGAATGTTTTCAAAGATTAAGTGATATAAGGATATGGTCTGAAAGAAGTAGTAAGAATAAATGTGCAAAGAAAATCCACTTGTGCGCCTCCCTGTGGTAGGAGACTCCCCCAAGCTTTGTTGGAAGTAAGGAGAGAAAATTATGGAGGTCCAAAGCCACAAGGCTATTCCCTGAATCTGGGCAGCACTGCTGGTTAATGTCAAGACTTCCTAAATAGAATGACAGTAGGGTATGTGGGCATTGGACATGGGATTATCAGGCTCAGTCAAAATTCCCAGTCCCCAGGCGTGAATCTGAGGCTGCATGGAACCTGGGAACCTGAAGAGATTGTGTATTCAGGGATAATGGATGTCTCTGAGGTAGCCTACATGGACAGATGATAGGGTGTCATCACTATCTCAAAACTTCAACCTGTAAATAAGATCCTAGAATCGTACATCACCTTAGGGAGACTTCAAGAACATTGAAGGTATATTCTCCAAATTCTGGTGAAATTGGGAATTATATTTAAAAATGAAATTAAGTTGTAAACAAATGAGGAAAAGTTATTTCTTGCACACCTGAAATGATGATCTAAAAATCTTCCGTTGTCTTAACTTGCTAGAATTTAGAGCTAATTTGAACTAGGAGGGACTAAATTGAACGTAGGGGATGATTAATACAAAAGGGAGGCTGGAAGGACATAGAAAATTATCTTCATAAGACGTATCTTTGCATAGTGATTTTGGGTGTCCTAGTCCCAATGCTGGCCCTCTCAGCAGCAGTCTTCTTTGTCTTCCTAAAGCCCCCTCAACCCTGTGTAAAAATCTGTCATCACCCGTGAACTTCTGTGATCTTAGGTATTGCTTTAGTTTTCTCATCTGTACACCAAGGATAATAATTGTACTTACTTTTAGGATTACTGTTAATATTAAATGAGTTGATACATATAAATTATCTAAAATACCAGTTGGCACACAGTATACAATCAATAAATATTAGTTATTGCTGCTTGTTTTTAAATTCTTATATTGTCCCTCAATTTTCTCCATTCCTGGGTAGGGAGGGCATGAATGGTTTCTGCTGGTTCTTTGAAATGTAAATTATTCTGCATAGATTTAGTCTTTTTCTCTCCATTCTAAGCTACAACATAAGAAGAAGCAGTGAAGGAAGAAGAGATGGGTATGGAAGTAGGAGTTCCATAGGAGTAGGAAGTTCTTATCTATCATCTTAGCTTTCATATAAGTTGGTTAAACAAACAAACAAAGCACAAAAACTTCTTAAAGGAAGTATACAACCCCTTCAGAATGGCATAAAAAGAGAGAGAAAAGCAGTGAGATCAATCCTGGGAGATGTCAAGAGGGAAACCCCGCATTTCCCTGGGGTACACAGATGAAAAACAATCTAGCAGCCAAGGTTTGGCTGGGACAAGCCACACTCCCAGGTTTAGTACAGACCAGAAGCCCCAGTTTCTCAGAACACCTCCCCAGGATGCTCCGACACCTCCCCATCTTGCCTCTGTACCTACATCTCTACAGCCCATGCCTGAAGCTCTGAATGAAAGTGAAAGGGACTCTAATGACCTGCAGCTAAGATAACTTCCCTTCCATCACAGAGGGAGGAGACCCATTCCTGGAGATGCAAATGTAAATTCTGAATGCATTAACCCATAGAAACATTGCTGTGCTTTGTGTTTAGTTTCCATAGTGTTGTTAGGACATTACTATAGTTCAGTAACATCATGACTTAAATAGGCTTTTGTGAGCAGTTAGAGAACAGGAACACCATGTATAAAACACATTTCTATAGAAAAAAAAATACCTCAACTACAAAAACAGACTCGTATATCAAATTTCTCTTCAATATCTGGGAGGAAAACTGTTGGTAACAGCAGGTGTTTTTATTTCAATTTAGCTTATATTAAAAACCCAATGTAAAATACTAAAATAGAGCTTTTTCTGAAACTTCTTTATAACACTCCTCCCATACACACATCTTCCAGCGTTTAGACACATGTCCATTATATTTTTTTTTTTTTTTTTTTACATAGATGTTCAATTAATATTAGCTGAAAGTGACTTAGGGTTGCCAGGGCTGGCTTTTCTGAGAAACTTCTCTCTGGGTCACCAAAGCAAATGGCTTTGTTAACTAATTTGCTTTGATTGTTGTTTGTTTTTCCCAAAGTTATTCTCCTTATTTCTAATATTGAAATGGACACAGAAGCAACAGTGACCAAAAAAAACATGTAGCATATTTGCTAGGAGCTACTTACTCAAAGCAAAGCAAATGGCACAGACAGCAGAAAGCCCTGTTTAATCTGAGCACCGGCTGGTGTAAGAGACCAGTAGGAATTACGTCTAGTGATATTTCATTTCCTGCTCTTTTTTAAAAGGCCAAAACCATCATGGAGGTCACATTTGACAAACCTGTTTGTTTTTCCCCTTTCAATGTTTGTCTCTGCAATTGAGAACCAACCTCACCTCATTTCCCCCGCTCAAAGTTACCTCCCCTTCTTACCCTTTCCCTCCTCCTCTTTCTTTCTTTTTTCTTTTTTGTTCCCCCCTTTGAAAACTCTAATGACTAGAATAAACCAAAATGTCAACATTTGCAATTCTGGAGCTTCGTTTAAGCAATAAAAATAATAATTAAAAGGGTAAAACCTTAGAGAGATTTCTTCATTTTATATGGTTTGCTAGCGATGATACACATTCAAAAAAAGCCAGTAAAAGAATTAATTAGAAACAGCCAAAGCTCAACAAGCTCTGCAAGTTAATGAAGCAGAGAGGAAAATGTCATCTTTGAGACCGAGAGCTGCATTGGCTTGGATAATATCCACTCCTGCCTTACTCTCCTAACTAAACCTCTTTTAATCTCTCCTCAAGAAATCAATGCTAATGACATGGATTTACCAAGAAATGACAGCAGCATAATACCATGAGAGCTGCTCCTGTTTAATGTAACTTAGTTCTGATGGGAACACTCAAGAGTTTCATTCTGACAGCAAGTCGTTTTGCATGTTTCTTATGGGACTCAAAATAATGGAAGAGCTTCATTTTATTTTATTTTTATACTTCCCATTGTGAATTTGTTTTTTAGATTGCTCCCACTATTCCTCTATCCCTGTTTTTAAAGCAGCCTTCTCTTCCCTGGCCACAAGACTCCCACCACTGTCATCTCCACTCACATTCTATAATCCAGTCTTATTTCCTTGATCTTTCTTCAGAATGGTTCTCCTATGGCCACAGGTGGCCTTATAACAATACAGGTTTTTTTTCCCCCTTCCCGCTCATATAAAGGTAATTTATGTGTAGACATCTACTTGTGTTTCTGTTTCATTGGTCTGTTTGTTTTGTCATTCAGCCAAAATATGTGGGACGTTTCCAAAATATGTCTAGAATATAAAATCCACCTAAAATCTAAGGAACATCATTATTTTATTATTAACAACGTACCTGCAATGTTTATAATGCAAAACAGTGCTGTTCTTAAGCACATCACACTACTGCAGACACATCCCACAGGGATGATACCTGGAGAGAATAAGACCCATAAAGAACTGAGTGTGTCTGCTTGGCTGCTTACTAGATGAGTGACCTTGGGAAGAAGCTTTAATCCTTCCGAAGTTTTCTACCCTGTAGAAAGGTGTGAATGATACCTATCATGCATTTCTCAGTGTGTGAGATGTAATGATGAAACGTAAGTCCCCGGCACATATCTGGTCTCCTCATAATGCTGCTTCCTTCTTCCTTTTCTTCTTTGTCTAGTTTGTTCTTTTGGAGTTACCAAAACATATTTCACCTCCCTTTTGCATGACAGTCCATCAGCTTTTCAAACACAGCCACCACGGTCACACAGGCTTACTTTTTGAGGGATAAAGGCCTCATCAGAATTGTCAAAAATTATCCCTCCAGTGACAAAGATATCAAAGCAATCAATTTGTCTAAAACCTACATTTTTTTTTTTTTTCAATTTGAAGCTCCCAAAATGACAGTGATACTTGTATGGATGAATAAACTAGTGTAAAATACAGCATTTAGCTCTGTGGCCTTTCTAATAATATTATCAGGAGCAGATTAGGGTTTTGAGGGGCCTCTTACACAATTTGAAGATTTTTCTTTTAATAGAAAAATACAAAATTGAGTTCAAGGTCATGACTGGGGTCCCAAAGTTTAGCTTCAGGAGTTTCACAGAAAAGCACAACAAAATCCCACCCTTCCCTTCCCCCAACACACACGCACACACCACATCCTGACATTTCTCCAGGGGCATTTGGTGAACCCTTAAAATTTAGTTTCAATGGGATTCTGACAGCGAGGAGGGAATAGGCAGGGGTGTTCCTGAATGTACTGAAGTAGTGTTTCTGCCATCTAGTGAAATGGGACCTAGAACCTCTTAATAGGAATTCAGTTTTATTTTAGAACAAAGCAGAAAGTTACACTTCCAGAAAAACGGAATATTTGAATATGTAGCCAGAGATTGATGCCTGCCTAAATAATTGCTGATCTTTATGGATGTTCATATAAATGCAAAGAGGAAACAAATAGGATGGAACCTTGTTGGAAAGTTTCTGGGGCAATGGTAAGATTAGAAGGCTGTTACTTTAGATAGTAGGCTCTTGGAGAGAAAATTTTAGGCTTTTATGAGGTCCCCAAGCCTGGGGCCACAGATGAGAAACCGGTCTGTGTCCCAAGAGGAACGTACTGTACAGGAGGAGGTGAGCGGCTGCTGAGTGAGCATTACCACTTGAACTCCACCTCCTGTCAGAGCAGCAGTGGCATTAGATTCCCACAGTAGCGAGAGGTCTATTGTGAACTGCACACGCAAGGGATCTTATGACAATCTAATGTCTGATGATCTGAAGTGGAACAGTATCGTTTGAAACCATCCCCAACAATCCATGGAATAATTATCTTCCAAGAAATCAGTCACTAGTGCCAAAAATATTGGGAACTGCAGTTTTAAAGGATGAGAAGAGTCAGCTATGCCAGCAGGCTAGAAAAGGGAAGGTCCAGCAGACGGAATCTGAGCACAGAACCTGGAAGCCTGGAAAGAGCGCAGAGTACTTAAAGAGAAAACTGGGCACTTGTAATCCCAGCTACTCGGGGCTGAGGCAGGAGAATCACTTGAGCTTGAGAGGTCAAAGTTGCAGTGAGCCGAGATTGTGCCACTGCACCCCTGCCTGGGCGACAAGAGCAAAACTCTGTCTCAAAAAAAAAGAAAAAGAAAAAAACTCACAGGTGGTTAAGAAATGAGTTTGGAAACATCTCTCAGTTATTCAACAGAATGTAAGCACTAGAAGGAAAAATGTCCTTTGTTATCTCCACTTGCCCTGAATTCTTTTAGAGTTCGTATACTGTTTATGTTTCTATCAGAAAACAAATTAGAGAAACAACTGATAATGCATTTTGAAATGTTCACACATTTTATTAATAGCGAATGCAGTGAGTACCTAAAGCATACAAATGCCAAACTAGTTATCTTAATAAATATATGCTAATTTAAATCAATTCATTGAAAATAGTCTTAATACCTTTCAATGTTTCTCACAAAATTGGGACATAGGAATTGTTAGTGAGCATCAGTCTTGCTTAGTTTCTCTCTGACTTTCAGTCTTTTGGTAACATCTTCCCTCATAGGACATGCAACCCAAAATTCAGAATTCAGTGGCCAGAGCTTCCTTAGGATTCTACGTGAGGCTGGGCCCCTCCAAGCTACACTAATTAGGTTTAATGTTTATTGCCAAATTTGGAACCAAGGGTTTGATTTTTTTCTCTTGCTACATTAAAATGGGAGAGGAGATAAGTTACAATAGTTGGTATTTGTTTTACTCTGGAACAAAATTTAAAATAGTCAGAGAGAAGAAGCATAAATACCACGTGAAAGAGACACACTGCGGTCTATCAAAGACTCATGCTTCCCTTTTATGTTTTGCTTGTTGCCAGTTAGCAGTTAGATGTATTTCCCAGTCTCCTCATACCTACCTTCTGCATCTAGGAGAGGTTGAGTAGTTTTCACCAACAGACTGTGAGCGCAAGTGGTATAACTTCTGAGGCCGGGCAAGTAAGAAACCAATAAATATGCCTTCTCTGCCTTAATGCATTGGCAGAAAACACAGGCCTATTGGATAGGAGAGTCACACTGGATTGTCACTGTGTCGCATGTCACATTCTTTATTTCTTTATGGAAAGAAATAAAAGTTGGTTGTTTTTAGCCACTGAAATTCTGGGGTTTGCTTGATACAGCATTTTGCATTACCCGTCTAATACATAGGGTCCTCAAATTTCTTGATTTATAGCAAACCGAATTAACTATGTACCCTGCTGAAGGGGTAATTACATTTAAAGGTTTTATTTCATTTTTTTTGTTTGTTTTCTCTTGAGTGAAAAAGGTAGCAGAAAATCTTCTGGCGATAGCTCAAGGTTTTGTTCCTGAAAGAAAGGCATAGAGTTCATGGGAATCATTTTAGAACCTATTGTAAGAAAACTAAATCATCTCAAATTCACTGAAGTTAGCCTCCCACAGAAGGACAATAGAGCACATTCATAGTACAAGTAATTTAAAAGAAAATCTGTTTACTCCTGAGAACATTGTTGGGAGCAAGCCCCCCAAAGTCTGGCCATAAACTGGCCCCAAAACTGGCCATAAGTAAAATCTCTGCAGCAAATGTAACATGTCCATAATGGCCATAACGCCCAAGCTGGAAGGTTGTGGGTTTACAGGAATGAGGACAAAGAACACCTGGCCTGCCCAGTGCAGGAAACCGCTTAAAGGCATTCTTAAGCCACAGACAATTAGCATGAGCGATCTGTGTCTTAAGGGCGTGTTCCTGCTGCAATTAGTTTGGTCCATCCCTTCGTTTCCCATAAGGGATTCTTTTAGTTAATTTAATATCTGTAGAAACAATGCTAATGACTGGTTTGCTGTTAATAAATATTTGGATAAGTCTCTGTTCGGGGCTCTCAGCTCTGAAGGCTGTGAGACCCCTGATTCCCCACTTCATACCTCTGTATTTCTGTGTGTGTGTCCTTAATTCCTCTAGTGCCGCTCGGTTAGGGTCTTCCCGACCAAGCTGGTCTAGGCAGAGCATGAGGTGACAGGAAAGGAAAAGAATGGTAATTCTGGGTCAGATGTGGTTGATAGTGGACTTGAAGTGAATGGAGACCTGAGTGCCTGGTTTTGCCCTGGGAGGTATGGAAATGGAAATGGAAGCCCATGTAAAGGAAAGATTAAAGCTCTATGGTTTTCCTTCCTGCAAAGCCATGGCAATCTGAATGGGATATCAGCAGTGACCCAGCGCCAGCTGGCAGACTGTGTGATCAATTTTTAACAGCAATACCAAGTCACAGCAAGAAATGTTGGCAGTAGCACACTGATGTCTCGCCAGTTGTTTCCCAATATAAAGGCTAAAACAGATACAGACTCCTTTTAAGTTTTGGTATTCCCATTGGCGTTGTTATTAATACATGGACAAGAAGGAGACACTGGACTTTCTACCAACAAAGTTGTTTGGGGATCTGGCCTTAAATGTTGGGAGAATTTTTAAGATGAGATTTATTTGGAGATTTTTCAACATGTAATATTACTAATATTGGTATAATTTTTATCACTTACGAAGGATTTTCACAAGTTTTATTCATTTTGACCTTCTTAACAATTCAATAAAGTAGATATTATCACCTCAGTTTTATTGATAAGGAGACCATGGTTCATTGAGATAAAGTAACGTGCACAAGATTACACTAATATTAAGTGGCCAAGACACAATTCAAATCCTAGATCTTATCTACACTGTTATCTTAAACTTTTGCCTCCAAAGCCATGATGTAACCAACTGTAATCCAGATAAACAGTGCATCAAAGTGGACCCCTAAGTCTTGTTGCTGCTGCCTTACAGCCAACTTTGAATTTCTTTCTTCACAGTCTCCCCTGATTACTAGCAGAGAGGAGGCTATAGCCAATTGTATTCCCTATTTCTGCTGCATTTATTCTTTTCCAAAATATGGTTCACTTTTGACTTCACTGATTTAAGAATTTTCAGAATGGTGAAGAGTAACTTCTCCATACAGTCACACACATCTACACGATGCCCCAGACATACTTGGCTTAATAAGAGTAAGCTCTTTCTTTGAATTTTAGATTGATAAATAATTAACAACTTCATGCCCTTGGATAAATTCAAAATAAACTAAATACTTATGTACAGTTCCTGTTATAATATATTCAGATAAAGTACATGGTTTAAGGGAAATGGTCTAGGGAGTAAAACCCAAAACCACTTTTTTAAAATCACATAGTTTCTTCGCATCCTTGCCTGAAAGAGAAATCAAACACTCGCAGGAGCTTTGTGCTGTCAGATCCTGAGAAATCACAATGTTTTGCAGTGTTTAAATTTGCTTCTTCAGTGGTCTAGCCATAGCCCTTTCATTCTGAACCTTTCCTCTAAAAGATTGCCTTATATTTCCTTTGCAAACTAAACAGCTAAACAGCCTTTATTTTTCCCATACGATGCAAGTTATCACAGCTTGGTGAGGAATCCAGGACATAAGGAGAAAAGTTGGATTTATTCCATGCCAAAGGACTAACAGGGATTTTTTTTCCTTATTGTGAAAAAAAAAAAAAAAGTTTTGTTTCTTTTCAGCATCAGAGTGTGGTCCCAATGTAGCGATTTCCTCAAATACTGACCCTTTGGGAAATGATGGTCATAAAACTAATTTACAAAAGCCCGAGATAAATACTAAAATAGAAACACTGAAGGTTTTAGCCTTCTGCAGGTTGGAAGGAGCTTGGAGTAAATATTTACCATGACGTTTCTGCCATGGAATTACTTTGTGAATCTTACCATGAAGAAGATGACTTTTTTCCAGTTATTCTCAATAGCATTTCTCTCAGGGTGATCACTGCCTTTTCTTTTCACAGTCTAGTGTTATATTGAAAATACTGTAAGCGTGCTCACACACTGTGGTGAATTCAAAAGGGTACTTATGCCGAGAAACAAAAGGCATTCTCTTTCCCTATGGCTTCTACCACCCTTACTTGGGGAGTTGATAAATTGGCCTTTTATGGAGATTTTAACACAAGAAAAATAAAAATGTGTAGATTTTTGTGATAGAGGTTGGGAAGAAATCTTGGTTTAATAAAATGAATCTTCTCATCTGTGTCTACAGGACAAATTTCCATTAACTGTAAAATAGAAAGTCTGGGTTTGTCAGACTGCTTTGTCTGTATGTTGCCAGATACCCAGGTTAATGATTTTTATTTTAACTGTGTAGATTGACTGTCTTGAAGTTAGGGGCACCAGTGTACTGTCCTTGGATACTTGAATCATTTTGTTTACATTTTCATCACTTAGTGCTGTGCTCAGAAATGTGTAGAATTGTGGGTCTATATGTATTTGTTTATGCAAAGAGATTTTATCTGCTGTCTGTGTGCGTGCGTGTGTGTGCGTGTGTGTGTGCATGTATGTCTGTACCTTCCTGTTGGCCTTCACCCTTCTTGATGCTCTGTGATGCCTCAGGCAGAGTCTGCAACAAAAATGAGCTAGAGTCAATTCAAAGGAATAGTTGCTTTGTAATCAAACCAAGAACATAATAAGACTGCTCTAATATTCAAGCTAGTCAGTTATTACAATATAATTTATCCAAACATGCAACTCTCCCTTTTTTATGCAGAGAAGGGAAACTTCCTTCTGAAAAAGTTAACTCTTTTTCAGATAACTCCTTCTTTGATTATCCACATGTGTTACTTTTAGCTTCTTGTCTATAGGCACCTCTACTCTCAGTACTGAAATGGCTAATATAACCCAACAGGCAAGTTTCTTGACATGGTGCCTTTATTTTTTGCATAAAGTTCATTTTTCTTATGACTTGAGGCAAAGCAACATAGCATCTATGACCATAGCACCACCAAAACTGCTTTCACAAAGTCTTTGTGGCTTCATATTGCAAAAATTCCATCTTTATTGCCTTCTTTGCAGGATTTGACAATGTTCACAACTCCCTTTTCCTTAAAAGGCTTTGTCTTTTTGGCATCTATGTCCCCAAACTTAAATTTTCCTTCCATTTTTGTAGCTCTTCTATTTCCTTCATTTTATATTCCTCTGCTTATTGTCTAAATATTGTAATGCAGTCCTCCCTCAGTATGAGGGGAATTGGTTCCATCCAGGATCTCCATTGATAAAATAAAAATCTATGGATAATATATAAAATAGTGTGATTTGCATATAACCTAGGCATATATTTTAAATCCTCTCTATATTATTTATAATATCTAATGTAATATAAATGCTATGTAGTTATATACTATGTTTTTAAGATTTGTATTTTTCATTGTCTTATTTTTTTTTTCTGCATTTTTGTTTTCTTTTTCTTTTTTGAGACAGAGTCTCCCACTGTCTCCAGGGCTGGTGTGCAGTGGTGCAATCTTGGCTCACTGCAACCTCCACCTCCCAGTTTCAAGCGATTCTCCTGCCTCAGCTTCCTGAGTAGCTAGGATTACAGGCACCATGCCCAGCTAATTTTTTTTTTGGTATTTTTAGTAGAGACGGGGTTTCACTATATTGGCCAGGCTGATCTCGAACTCCTGACCTCATGATCCACCCGCCTCAGCCCCGCAAAGTGCAAGGACTACAGGCATTGAGCCACCGCACCCGGCCTTCTGGATATTTTTTATCCCAAGTTGGTTGAATCCACAAATGCAGAACCCACAGATAGGAATAATTAAAAATACTATGAATTTTTTCCTCTCCTTCTCTCACTGTAAATAATTTCCCTGGATAACCTCAGTACAATTCCCATTTAATCAATTATTACTTTTATTTTTACATAAATATCTCTTCTGAAATCTAATCATTCTGCTCTCATAGAACTTAAAATCTGGGAAGAGCTTGGCAGATTATTTATTCTACTTATCGTTTTTCTTAATTCTTGCTCCTTTTACAGGCAAATAGGTTAAAAGCTTTAGATTATAAATTGCACACCTATTAGTCCTGAGTCAAAGTTTAGAATATTTTACACATTAATCAGGCTGCAAATTTTATGAGGATGTCTATGACATTAAACCTGGGGTCTGTTTGCCTTATTTCTTGACTTCTGAGCAACATTCAATCAATTGAGTATTGATGCCTTCCTTCTTCTTAAAACACTTTCTTCTTTAAAGTTTCATTGATTACACTCTGATTTTCTTGTGACATCCCTGAACGTTGCTTCTCAGCCCCACACGGTCTTCTCCACTTCCCAGCCAGGGAGTTGGAATTATTCATGGCTCAGTCTAGTGCCTTTTCTTGTGTCTCTCATGACTTCTCATGGCTTGTTATTCTTCCTGTATTCTTTGAACTTGGCAATGGAATAACAGTCTATCCACTTACACAAAGCAGATACTTTAAGGTTTCCTTTGACATCTTTATTCCATCTCTCATATCCAATAAATCAGTGATCCATTTGATTTTAGGTCCTGAAAAAATATCAAAACTGATTATCTTCTCTTTATTTTTGTCATCACTACCCTGTTTTATGCCACCAAAGTCTATTTCTAAGATTACTGCAGCGGGCTAGTTGACATTGGTCCATCTCCACTTTTGACCTCAGACAATCCATTTCCAATATGGAGGTCAGAATAATCTTTTGAATAACTGCTCCCTTTGCATATACGCACATTTGTATACCACATATATTCAAACATCAAACCCTTAAATAGCTACCTATTGCCTTTATGATATAAATGGACATCCTTAACATGTACTACAATTTAATTCAGTGTCTACTTCATTATTTCATACATGTCTCTCTAACATTTTCTCAGTATTTCAGCCCCTGTATTCTTTCTGTAGGTTATAATCACATATGCCCTGTCCTTTATGATTCAACACATTTTGCATGTTGTTCTTGGTGCTTGCAACACTTGCCTCCAGCCTTATTCCCATCATCTTTCAGTTCTGTTTGATAGTATAACTATTATAGTGGTTAAAAATTTTTCTTGGAGTCAAGTTGAGAGTACACAAATCATAGCTTCACTACTTCATAACAGTGGAACTACGGACAAATTACTACATTTTGTGTTCTTTAATCTCCTCACTTAAAGTACAGGAATAACATACTAACTAGTTCTTAGGTCTTTTATGATTATTAAATAGATTAATTCACATAAAGTGTGCAGGAGAGTGTCTGATACCCGTAAGTATTCCAAAATAATATATATCATTTTATTTATCTCCATTATACATTATCGTTTTGAGCATCGTCTTCATTTTGTTGGTTTGCAAATGACTTTCTTCAAGAGATTTTTGCCCTCTAAACTAAATCAGACTACTCTTTAAAACCCTGTTTAATAGTTCACAGTTGATGAAATTAAAGTTATGTATCTCCCTAATAAGGAAGCCAAAAATCACATCTTAGCACATTTTGAGAACATACCAGACACTCCACAAATATTTTTAAATAAATGAATGGCCTACTCTCTGTCTTAGTCTGTTTTCTGTTGTTATGACAGAATAGCCTGATTTATAGAGAAAGGAGGTTTATTTCTTACAATTCTGCAGGTTGGAAAGTCTAAGATCAGGCAGCCACATCTGTTTGGCTTCTGGTGAGGGCCTCATTCTGTATCATAACATGGCAAGAGGTCATGAGTACAGAGGGTAAGAGGGATAAACTGGCCTTCATAACAGAAGCATTATGATGACAACTAACCCACTCCTGCAACAACCCATTAACCCATTAATCCATTAATCTATTAATGTATGAATGGAAAAATCCATTAAAGAGGACAGAGCCCTCATGAACCAATCACTTCATAAAGTCCCCACCTCTTAGTACTGTTACATTAGGGTTTAAATTTCAATATGAATTTTGGAGAGAACAAAAATTCAAACCATAACATTATTTAATATGGATGGTGACATACGCTGTGAACACAGTGCCATATACATATATCTGTAACATTGCAAGGCCTTCTGAGACTTATAAGTTAAAACTGTTTATTTCGTAGTTCATGAAATTACTAAATTAATGGACAAAAGAAATCTGGAATTTGTGTCAAACCAGAACACTAGAATGAGAGGAAGCATTCCTATGCACTAAATTTTGAAATTAAAAAAAGTAATAAACAATGGGAGTATTACTTTTCAGAGTTTGACAAGCCCATCTAAGTTATGTAATTCTAACAAATAATACAGGCTGAATACACAGATTTAGAAAACTTTATGGTACATCCATGGACAGTGAAAATCCACATATAAAGAAAACATGAATATTTAGTGTTCTTGTGTTACCGTTAAGAACAGTCACACAGTATCACAAACCATGTGGAGATGGTCTGATGGTGTTCTCCAAAATTTTTTCATCACATACCTTTCTAAGTTAAAAAAAAGGAAATATATACCTACAAATATAAGTATATTTATTTTGGTACATATTTACACAAGTCTTATGATATTATGTTATATATATTATAAAACAGAAGCCAAAAAATATAAATTTTAAAAGGACAAGATATAAAAGGAACTTACAAGTTGTAATGATTTATTTTCATGTCCTATTGGGTTGTCTTGCGTATTTCCTGGAATAGGGGTATTCTACTTTGAAGACCTCTAGCCTAGCATAAGAAGCAGTAGTCTAGAATTGAGGCAGCCAGATGCCTAGGTAGATAAAAAGGAATTCCCAGAGAATCTCCTACCCACCCCACAAGTGTTTATATCAGATGCTTTTGTGCAGATGAGGAAGCCTGTCCAGGGCTTGTCTGGGCATGCCTACAGTGAACTGGAGCCTGACGCGCACTGCAGGAAGTGGGCAGAGCCGCAGGAATTCACACTAATGCAGAGGAGGAGTCTGCTCTCTTGAGTTCCTGTGTGGTGGCCTGGGATTCATCTGTGAGGTCAAGGGCCTGTTAGCAGGACTCTATTTCACTTTGCTGAGGTTTTTTTTTTTTTTTTTTTCTTTTTCGCCCAATAAAACCCTCCTCTATTCACCTTTCAATGTGCCTGCATGCCTAAATTTTCCTGGTTGTGTGACAAGAACCTAGGTTTTAACTGAACTAAGAAAAGTTCTGCAACAGAATGTGTCCTGGACATCATCTAGACTTACTTTATTGTTGTTGCTTTCATTTTCAAGTTATTTCTTAGCAGAATTTTATCCAAAGATGGTAATTTCTCATTTCTTTCTTAGCCATTTTCCCACTTCCTACTTGTCTCTGATGAAAAAAGTCATTTAAACTTGAGAACTGTAGTACGTTTTATTCAACATCAGGAATTTATTAAAAAGTATCAAGCCTGTACTTACTTCAAATTAAGATACTCCTTGTGGTTCATTTCCAGTGATCGGTAATCCCCATATCAAATCACTTTGCTGGGAACATTGGTATTTCATAAATACATTTACAGGGAGCAGTTATCTTCAAACTCCAGTCTCATCAAGCATTGTCCCACCACAAAATATGATCAAAGATTAAGGACTCCACGGACTCATGGGCTCTAAACTCATCAGCTTTGAATCCTGCTATAAATTATCCAAATGAGGCACTTGGCAAGATTCTTAACTGATTGTGCTATTCGGAACACCTCCGTTTCAATTAGAGGTAACCATGATACATTACAGCAAAGAACAAAACTAATAATTTTCACTGATGTCAGGGAAGGTTATAGGACTTAAGGGAATTATAGCAAGTATTTCAAGAAATGCACATTCACAACAGTCTTCTTTGTCGGTGTGTCTGCTAGTTGAATGAGAAGCTTTTATTTTAGTTTCCTAGTTCATATCAGATGGGTAAAGAATGTATCCATATAAAAGTCTGGCTGACGGAGAAAATTGGTATGTTAAGGGCTAAAAATATCAATGCTAAACCCCCAATTCTGAATCCCTTAGGAGACCAGATGTGTCTTCAGTTTCAATCGTAAGTCTGGGCAAATGCTATGTAGGCAGATGAGGCAACATGTACAAGTCAGCAGAAGTTAAAAGACTCCTGAGTCACAAATGTCTGCTCCTCCTGGACTAGAAGCAATCTTGAAATCTCCACTTAATGTTACCTCATAAAGCCAATTGTAACTGGATATATCTGAGCAGTGTAAAACATCAGCTAACACTGTAGGTTCCTTACCTTTTAAAAGTACCCTGAGGATACACTTCCCTGAGTTTTTGAGATTTCCCTGAACAGAAAACTGATCAATTTCTTTTTAAAAGCAAACTCTGGGAATTGAGGAACTAGGTGTGCTACGTATCAATAGAAAACAATTTGAATCACTGGTCTTGGCATAGATATAAAAGTCAGAAAAATCTGTTTTCTTGTGCTAATTGACTAATTACAAACTTTATGGCTTTGGCTTCATTTTTCTTATCTCTCATTTCAAATAACACACTCCCTAATATTTTCCCCAAATAGAGTCATTAATTTAGTAAACATGTGTTGAGTAGCTACTACAGTAGTCCCTCCTTATCTATGGTTTTACTTTCTGTGGTGTCAGTTACCTATGGTCAATTGCAGTCTAAAAATATTAAATGGAAAATGCTAGAATTAAACAGTTCACAAGGTTTAAGTTGTGTATTATTCTAAGTAGTGTGATGAAATCTCACCCTGTCCTACTCTGTCTTGCTTGAGATGTGAGCTCTTTGTCCACTGTATCTGCTCTGTGCACACGCCCTATGCCTGAGTCACTTAGTAGTCATCTTCATTATCAGATTGACTGTCACACTATCACAATGCTCGTGTATGTCACCTGTATTTCACTTAACAGTGGCCCCAAAGTGCAACTGTAGTGATGCTGGCATACTGTTATAATGACTCTGTAATATTCTTAGTCATTGTTGTTAATCTCTTACTGTGCCTAGTTTATAAATTAAATTTTATCATTGCAAACAAAATAGCTTGTTTCTGAAACTCTACACAATTCTACAAAGTATGTATTATACTCTTAATTTTAATGATGAAGCTTAACAATGGTGATATGTTCATAGAAACACGTGATTATGCAATTCTGTTCTTGTGGGAACATCATAGATTGTACTCAAACCTAACTGGTATACTCTGTGACACACCTAGGCTGGTATACTATTGTTTCTAAGCTACAAATCTGGACAGAATGTTACTGTACTGAATACTGTAGGAAATTGTAACACAATGATAAGTAATTGTGTATATAAATTTACCTAAATATACATAAACTACAGTAAAAATGTACTGTAAGCTTCTTCAAAATTTTTATTTTATTTTAGATTCTGGGAGTACATGCACATGTTTGATACATGAGTATATTGTGTACTCGTGGGGATTGGAATTCTCGTTTTCCCATTATCTGAATAATCAACCTGGTACTGTTAAGTAACTTTTTAACACTCATCTCCTTTTTACTCTCCCCCATTTCAGTCTCCAGTCCCCTAATATTTCCATCTTTATGTTCATGTGTACCCATTATTTAGCTCCCACTTATAAGGAGAACATGTGGCCTTTGATTTCCTGTTTCTGAGTTACTCTATTTGGGATGGAGTCCTCTAACTCCATCCATGTTGCCGCAAAGGACATGATTGTATTCTTTTTTTATAGCTGCATAGTACTCCATGGTAAAAATACGGTGTTATAATCTTATGTGACCACTGTGGTATATGTAGTACTTCACTGACTGAAAAGTCCTTACATTGCACATGACTGCATGGGAAAAAACATAACATGTATAGGGTTTGGTACTATGCACAGTTTCAGGCATCCACTGGTGTTCTTGGAGCATTTCTCACAGGTAAGAGAGGACTGTTGTATGTTGAAAAAAGTTTATTACCTATCATGGAAGGATACAAAAATTAGTAAGTTTTTTCTCCCTCACCTCAAAGAGTTTTTGTGTGATCCTGCAGAAGACATATTAAAAATAAATAAAAAGGCAAGAAAGCCTAGCTCTTCCTGACAGATTATGATAATAATAGCTATTTTTTTCTGTTCTATCTCTCCCAAATTTATAACTCCAGAATAACCATGAGAATATCAGAGAAACCCAAATGGAGGAACATTCTAAAAAGCATCTTACCAGTACTCCTCAAATTGTCAAGGTCACGAAAAACAAGGAAAAACAGAATCTGTTGCAGATCGGGGAGACTAAGAAGATGTGATGACTAAATGCAATGTGGTATACTAGATTTTGGAATAGAAGAAAAAATTAGTAAGAAAAAACTGTTGAAATCCAAATAAAGCCTGTAGTTTCAAGAAATATACTAATACTGGCTTTCTAAAAAGTGTGCTGTGGTAATGTCACATACTAACATTAGGAGCCATTGGATGAGGGTTATATGAAAACTTTCTGTAATATATTTGGAACATCTCTGGAAATGTAAAATTCTCCCAAAATAAAAAGTTTATAGAAAAATTAAAAATCACAAATATAACTATAATGCAACGCAAGGTATGACAACTGCCACAAGATAGAAATGAAAATCTGTGGGACTTTGGAAGTGGAGAATATCACCTCTATGTAAATGGAAGACGAATGCTTTTGTAGCAGTGTGCAAGACCTATTTCAAATGCTTGCCCCAACCCTATGCAGCCCCCTTCTACAGACCCAAACCATCTGACATTTTCTTTTTTGATTCAGGATAAAAGTCCTACCCTATCTTTTTCCATGGAGAATAGGCTTGTAAGATCAGGGACCTATTCTGAGTGTCTAGCCTTAGATACAATAGAAAAGTGTTTTACTAGTATGCAAGAAACAGTGATTCTATGTTTATCTAGCTGCATGAAATACACCAAGGTGGGTTGGAGAGGGTGCTATGGGAGCTGTATTTTGTTGCTCCAGATACTAATAGGATGCTTTGTCTGTAGACATTTTAAAAAACAATAAAGCCTAATTATAAGTTGATATGTAATTATTAACTTACCATGCACCACTAATTTTAAACAATATCAATGATAAAATTCTTCCTCCCATTGGAGCGGACCATTTCCATCACCACCGTCCCCACTTCAATATTCCACTGCCAGGCAGTTTTGTCCCTGTAATAGAGAACCTGACTTGATTCTTTTGATGCTAGCCTGCTGACAACCATTAATCCTCACTCTTCGCCCTTCCCCTTGTGCCTCCCATCTCAGCAAGCTGATATAAAAATCTGGGTACCTTTTTCTTCGGCACAGGTGGGAAGTTCAAACCATGCAAGGTCCTATACGTGTGTGTGAACCTTCACACTGGCTACATCCCATAAGCAACGTATAAACCCCAGTCAGCCTCCTTTCCTTGGTCTCTCAGTCTCTTTTCAGATCTGCCTGAAAGATAACCTGCTCCCCTCAAGAAAGCCTCATTTCATGAGAAATAAATATTTGCATATCTTTTTTTTTTTTTTTTTGAAAGGGAGTCTTATTCTGTCACGCCCACGCTGGAGTGCAGTGCCGCGATCTCAGCTCACTGCAACCTCCATCTCCCGGCTTCAAGCGATTCTCCTACCTTAGTCTCCTGAATAGCTGTGACTACAGGTGCACACCACCATGCCCAGCTAATTTTTGTATTTTTAATAGAGACGGAGTTTCGCTATGTTGCATACACTTTTAGACAGTGTGTGTGTGTATGTGTGTATGTGTGTGTTTGTGTGTGTGTGTGCTGCCATCAGACAGCCAAATCAAATTTTGTGTGTGGGTCAGTCCTATCTATGTAAAGTGTCCACAACAGTTCCACAGTGTCAGGCGCTGTAAAGAACCCCATTTAAGACATAGCTCACAGAGCAATCTTTGAAAGTCCAGAAGGTGTTTAAAAAAAAAAAAAGAAAAAAAAGTCGATTACTATCCCCATAAACTTCCTCTCATTTCACTTGGATTTTGCTTCCTACATGTGCATGGGACCCTCTTTGTCCTGCCTCCCACTTCCTATCTTATCTTTGCAAGGTCCCCACTTCATTGTGCCATGTCTCTTACAGTTAAGTCAGTAAGTACCATTAATTCTGAAATCTCACATTTTTCAATGCAAACCAATTTTTTTTTTTTTCTGGCTGAAATGGAAGGTTTGTCATAATATAATCCATTCGTTTACTGTGCTGAAATATCCTTTCCTCTCAAGACGGGAAGATATGTAGGTAAAAATCTGGGACAGTGGCAGAGTGCTTCTCTGTGCGCCACCTGTGGGATGTATGTCATCCTAACTAGTTATATTCTCCTAAATCCCATTTCATTTATAATGTCAACCAAAGTTACAAAAGCAGCTGATAATTCCAGACTCTGCTGTCTCGTAACTCTGTCTTACTTACTTGGAATTGGAGAAATAATGCACGTGCATGTTTAAATCAGCCAGTGTCAGGTAAAGGAAGAGACAACATTTAGTGGCAGCCACTATTTCTGTGGAAACTATAAGACAGACCCACGACATAGATGTTCCAGAAAGAGAAAGAGAAAAAGAGTAAAGGGAGGTAGAAAAGAGAATATATATATATATATATATATATATATATATATGGTTCTTTACGGTGCCTGACACTGTGTGTGTGTGTGTGTGTGTGTGTGTGTAACTTTTCATTCTCAACCAGATTGTACAGATAAAGAATGATGAAAACATATTTCCTGAAAGATTAATTTCATCGACTTTGAGTGATTGGATAGAAATGTGAACTTTGCTTTTTTGACAATGAGGATGCAGTTTTTGAATCAGAAAATCATATTGCTGTAAATGAGTTCTAGAAATACTGATTCTCTTGAGTTTTTTTTAAATATGTAAATAAATGATGGAAGAAGATTCAGGACATTTTTATAGTAAAAGGATAAAGACAATTGAAATTAAAACAAAATTTTAGATGCAAGAGACATCGTACAAATAGAATACATAGAACTTGATAACTAAGCAAGATAATTTTCTGTTGGTAAGCATAAATAACTGTAACCAGGAGTAATGGCAAGCGAAGGGACTGCTTTGGATAGAAAATTATGAATTCAACCATTAGAAGTAAAAATCTAGATACTATCAAAGTCCTTTAACAAATTCAAGAATTTTACAAATGTTAGTTCCTTTTTACCTTTCTCTTCTGTTTGTTTTACAACCCTGTAGCATATATACTACAAAGGGTAAAAGATTTTGAATTCATAACAAATGGGTGGACTAGCAAGTTTCTTTTATTAATTTGTTCATTTTTATTTGTCTAAATTTAAGCATTGCATGTACAGTTTTGTCACATGGCTATATTTGCATAGCAGTGAAGTCTTAAGCAGATATGTATTAAAGTTATTATATTTAATAATCACTAAAGAACTTGCAGTTTTACTTCATGTCATGCTCATTGCAATGGCTAAAACTGCCCTACCAAACTGAGTTGCCCATGCTCAGCTGCAGAAGGCCTAGAATTTTTTGTTCATTCAGCCTCCAATCTTCTAGTACTATGCCTTTGTTCGTAACTAGAAATACAAAAGAGAAGAATTCAGCAAAAGACATCTTCTCTTTGCCCATCTGCATCACCAACCATTGTGGAGGGAAAGGGAAAAGGGAGGCGAATTTATGACTTTTAGGTTTTTGATACGAGGTCTTTCATGACATTTTACAAAAATTCATATATAATTTAATTATCAAACACTCAGAAAGCTGCATGACCCTTTTATTAGGTAGATAGACCAAATGACCTAGAAAGAGAGCTTGGTGTCTACTGGTAAACTCAATACCGGGAGTCTTAAATCAATTAGGTTGGAGCGCCAAAATATACATGTATATATTCTGTGGCCCGGATATAAGATAATTTCTTAGCTGTACACAGAAAGTGCTAAAAATATTTTTTTGATTAGTGAGAGTATAAAGAAGGTATGTGCTTCATAGCTCCCCATTAACTATGGAGAAATTTTGTCTCCTGTTGTGTAGCATAAGGAAATGTATTACACAATGCAGCAGTTCATAAAACACTTATGCAATTGGGCATGTGAGTTTTATAAATATTTAGTGTGTAGAAATCTTGCTTTGTGCTTCTCTTAAACTTGTTACAGTACCACACACAGGGCTGGATGTGTATTAATAAATATTTCACTAAATGATTGCTGGGGAAAACAATCAGTAGTTAATTACCATTTCCTCCAGAAAACTAACACTTCAGTAGTTAGGTGTTAAATCTGAGAAGTACTTCTCATATTTACACAGTTTGTAGAATAGATAATAATAATATTATTGGTTAAAATTCACTCAATTTTCGTTCACTGTGGTAAGTTTAGGCAATGGACTGAAATGACATGTATTACCAGCTTTGAACTGCTAGTGCTGCTAGTAGTAGATGATATCTCAAATAAATTCTGGGAAAAGAAAGAAAAGGGGGATAATTCTGCAAATTTGTTCTAGACTCGACCCACCATGAATAAGATATACGTCTTACCTATTTTAAGGGATCATAGAATGCAAAACATGTCATTAATTTATTTACAGTTACTTGAAGAAAAAGGAAACAGCAGCACATAACCCAAATCTATCAGTTGGAAGACTTTACTTACTTTCAGACTATATATCAATTCAAAATATTTTTCAACAAAAGGTGTTTCATGTTATATTTGTTCAACAACCTTGTCTAAGAGGTTAATGTCAGCACCTTACTAATTAACAACAATTAAACTTGTTTTGACTTTTTCCAAAGCCCAACTTTTGCCCCTTTCTACAAATACTGATCATGTTTAATTGTCTGAAATCTACTGTGTTTGTAAAACAAATTCAAGTTTTTGTAACTGATGGCTTTGACCTTGGTAGTGACTTTGTGTTAGACTTCACAAAGCTAACTAGACTCCAGAGCCTGCACTATTAAACCATACACTCACAGCACAGATTAGGCCAAATGGGCAAAAATAAATAAATAAGAGCCTGAGGCTAGTTGAGTTGAAGGAGTGGGGGTTGGGGGAGAGGCATAAGCTAATGGCAGGCTTTCCTGACTCTGGGCTGCATTCAAACTCTGCTCAGCTCCACTCACTGCCACATGCCACTGTGCTTTCCCGTCCCCCGTTCACACAACTACTGCAAATGGTATCATTTTGCAACTAATTTACTCGCTTAGTTTTGGCCATTAGTCATTCCCAATATCCTCAATCTGCAGGTAATTTTCCACATTATTAGTTACCCACCTGTCTTATTAAACTGGACTTTCTGAAACCCTGTGTGCCTGCATTTTCTGTACCTTTAGATCAAGCAAATAATTGCCCGTACCTGGATGGAAGAATTTAATAGGAAGATTATACTTGATTCCAAAAGTTAATAACTATAGCATCTGGTTTCCCTTTTTAACATTTAAATGACAATGAGGACGCAGTTTTTGAGTAGGAAAATCATACTGCTGCAAATAAATTCAGTGTTCATGGAGAGAGGGAATGAGAATGAGTCAGCATATCATAGTCTAAAATATTTTTATCTTTTGTGGTCAGGTTACATATAAATGGGCAGAATCTTTCACTAATGTACTTGAACTTTGACCTCAAAAGACCCATCTTGATCACTTTAAGGGAAAGAAACTTCCATGATAGGAAACTTAGCTCCCCAATAATGACAATGGCCAAGTCCTCTGCTTTTGTGCGTTATCTCTGAAATCTTTGGTTGCTCTGAATGAGAGAATACAGCTGCTGTGAGACATTTTCAACTCATTTTTATTCACATCTCCATAAAATCATCTGCACAGGATGTCTTTTTAAATATTGCTGGGTGAAACTTGGGACATTATTTTCTAAACCAGGTCAGGAAAATCCAGCACAAAAACCCCAAAACTTCCAGCACTGAGGGTCAGGATTGCAATTTGCCAGGAGTCTAAGGAGAGTACCTCATTTGCAACTAAATTGACATTCATTTTTTATCAGAAATAAATGTGTCTGGCCACAATATTTGCTTGGAGTTATAAGTTTGGTTTTTAGTTTAAAAAGAGTTCCACATTTACCAGTAATGAAAACAGAAAGCCAAAATATGTCCAGAAATCATCATACATATTTTTCTTAAACAACACAACATCAAACTTTGAGACTCCCAGAACTTGATATGAAATGGGCAAAATGGAGAAAATGACAATTACACAACCTTCATATTAAGGTACTTTAAAGTTTATGTAAACATCAGCTTAAATTTTAGAAGCCCTTGATTTTCTGTATCTATCTTCTAGCCCATCTTCTCCTACCTCTTCTAAATACAAATGTACCCTCCTTTGTTAATGAGGAATAGTTACCAGGAAAATGGTCTGCTTTGAGAAGAACCTAAAATGAAAGCATGTTTTAGGGTTACAGAATTTAAGTGCACACCACTGGTTCTATCCAATGGCTTCCGTGTGACCTTCTTCTTCTTCTTCTCCTTCTCCTTCTCCTTCTCCTTCTCCTTCTCCTTCTCCTTCTTCTTCTTCTTCTCCTCCTCCTCCTCCTCCTCCTCCTCCTTCTTTCTTCTTCTTCTTCTTTCTTTCTTCTTTCTTCTTCTTCTTCTTCTAATATTGCTTGCTTCGCTGAACTTTTGCACATCTTATTATCTATACTGAAGATTTCTTTTTCCTTATGTTTTTGCCTTTTTCTCTTTACATGCTTCCATGCCTGCCTAATTGTACTACAAACACACTGTGGGCAGGAGTCTAGACCCAGGATTCACAAACTGTAGCCATCATGCTATATTCTGTTGGCTATATATTTTTATAAATAAAGATTATTGGAGTTCAGTGATGGCCATGTGTTATGTATTACTTAATGCTGCTTTTGTGCTGCAACAGACTTGAATAGGTATCCTAGAGATTATATGGGTCACTAACAAACAAACAAAAAGTGTGCTGATCTCCGGGCTAGGCTTCCTGGTACTCTTTCAATGACCTTGATGCTCTACTTCTTGGCTTTCAAAATGCTCTGAAAATGCTGCATTTTAAGGGTAGGCAGGCCATAGCATACAACAGTTGCCTAAGACACAGTCATAACCACAGAATATTAAATATTTTATTTTGCTGAGGAATTACCTCCAATGTTTAGAGAGTACAGCAAAGTTTTACATCCAAGTCTGGCTCAAACTGGGGGAAGTGGTTTCCAACAATGTCAGAAGTGACAATAAAAATATGACTTCCTGAACCACCTTCCCTAAGGCAATTATCTGTGATCAAGGGAAAAATGGCAAAATAACATTATCAAGATGCTCACAATCTTAACCTTTGGTCCTGGGAGATCTTTGTAACCTCTTGACACTTCATCAATTTGGTCTTCATATATTAGCATTAAGAAAAAAATTCTTAAATCTTCTCTTAGACATGTTATCCTCCCTCTTCCTTTCCCCACCCATGGGATGTCCCTTAAAGCCTGAAGACGTACTTACAAGAAATATTAAAACATAGTCTAGAGTCACATCTAGAGCCTTAGTTATGAATGTCTAGCAGCATTTTTTGTTTGTTTCCTCAGAGATATTCTAACTCCAACGAAATGGAAAAAGAGAAAGAAACTATGTGCCTCATCATTCATATTCTTTTCATCCAAAGAGAGCCTCTAACAGTGAATGTGGACACCTGTCCTACAAATGTCACATCACCTGTCTGGAATAAAACACCAGAGGTGAGATAAACTAGATGAACTGAACCCTTGTGGCACTATTTGCCACACTCCATGGAAAACAACTGCCCTGTTTCTTATGCCAGGGAAGATGTGAGAAATAGAGATGTTGAATTTGGCCTATATTTTTATACAGTGTATTGTTAGCTCCTATTCAGAATAACCTATAAAGCATCAAAGTTTGAGAGTTTTCAGCTTCATAGAGGTTCAAGCTAATTCTCATTTATGTATTAGGTTTCAACACAAGTGAAATTGTAACTTAATACACTAACCTGGGATTGTCAGAGCACTTAACTATTTAGTGAGTATGGAAATAGTTAGTTACAAGACATGGTTTAGATGCTGTCATGCTGTATGGTTTTGTTAATTGATGGTCATGGACATATACCTAAGTGTCTGCTTTCCCTCCTCACATTCGAACATGGGGAGAACCAAATGTCTGCATATCTTCCTTAGAGTGACTACATAGAAGTCCCTCCCTTCTTTAAAATAATGGCACCCTTATTTCTAATTATTTTTCTTAAAGATGTATTTACAGGAAAGGATTAACTTTTTAAACTTTTCTTAAACTAAGACAACCCGTTGCCAACAGGCCTCTGATATCCTGTCAGGAGCCAAAACTGAGCAACTGTCAGCCAAAATCTGGGAGAAAAAGAAGAGAGCTTCAAATGAGAAAGCAGTTGTCTGGAGCCACTGGGAATCCATTGGCATGGAACCAGATTAACTAAAATCCACAGGTCTGTTTCCTGCATAAACAGGTGAAGACAGGGCTGGGAGAGGTGTGAAAATAGTTCTTCAGCCACACTCGATAATCTGTGGTTCCCAAGGTGCCCTCCTACATCTGTTTGCATTTTGGCAGCAAGGTATTCCAGGCCCTGATACTCAACAGTATAACAGGCACTTTATACAAGGAAAAAAGTAGTGAAATCTGGATTATTTCTCATTCAAAGTTAATGTAATGTAATTCTTTCGAGTATTTTCATTTCATTTCATTTTCAAAGGAATTTAAACATAGTTAGGGAAAGTAAAGTTTTACCAATCAACTTCTATGAGGTGGAAATTTTTAATTTTTTAAAAATGAGAACTTCAAAACGGAAACTCACTTTAAGTGTGAGACTGTGAATTTACATATGCCCTGTCATCTATTGCCTTTTGGGAAAATATTCTAACTTGATGAGAAAATACGTCCCATTTTCTTTTACTTATTTTATTCAGATAAGGGAGAGATAGAGAGAGAGAGACAAATGCAATATCCTGTGCTAGAGTTGTGTGAATGATTATTTAAAGTGAGTAGCTCCCATCCCTGGCCAACATGGTGAAACCCCGTCTCTACTAAAAATACAAAAAAATTAGCTGGGCTTGGTTGTGCACACCTGTAGTCCCAGCTACTCGGAAGGCTGAGGCAGGAGATCTCTTGGACCTGGGAGGCGGAGGTTGCAGTGAGCCGAGATCACGCCGCTGTTGTCCAGTCTGGGTGACAGAGCAAGACTCTGTCTCAAAAAAACAAAAATAAAAATAAAAATAAAGTGAGTAACTCATGGTCTATGTCTTCCATGACTAGCATTATATGGAGTTGCAATTGGTAGTTTCCACCAAAATCACTATATGGAGGACAATCAGAAAGGAAGTCCCTGTAATAGCATGGTTGAAGATGATGGAAACATGAACTAGGGCATTAGTAGTAAGACTGGAGAGAAGGAAAATAATTCAACTAATTTTCTTGTTTTCCCACTATATAAACAATGCATATCAACACATGATCCTTATAGGTATAGTAGAAAATATGTATAAGCTAAATAATAAAGGGTAAATTTTTAGATTGCACCGTCAGGTAACAACTTAGTATGTCTATGTGTGTCCATTTCAGTATTTGTGTCTGAAATAGAAACATATATGAGCAGGAATTGACATGAGTTGGAAATTAAGTATCCAGATTGAGGTAGAGGCATATCTAAGATGATTTGTTATTACTATCTGAACCTGAGTTTTAAATGGCACAGATAACATCAGTAAGCTTTTCAAGTATTATTTTGTTCTTAGTGTTATAGGACCATCTACCTATAATTCATCTAAGGTGAAATAATAGTAATACTAGTGCCAATAATCTTGTATATGTGCTTAATATGTACTATGGGCCAGGTACTCATCAATGATTTTTTGCATTGTTTCATGTAATCCTCACAATAGCCCTATTTTGTAGAGGCTATTATGTTCACTTTGCAGATGAAAAAACATTGGCTAAAAGTAATTTGCATAAGAATACATAGCAAGTAGGAAGCCTTTATTGCTGTGTTGTTAACACTACTTGAGTCCAAATTCTGAACCACTGTGCTCTGTGGCCTAGGATAAGTATTATTTATATTGTTTCCTTTTCTCTTCCATCCTTACTTATGTCTTAATATTATTGTGTAGTTTATCTCCAAGACATTGTAAGTTCCTTTATTTCAATGACCATATTCTGTATTTATTTTCTTCCATACTTCCACCATGCCCAGAAAAGAAATTTTGAAAGACTGATCTTTTATTGGCAAAAACTTGAACATGGTAGGGATACCTATAGATAATCTAAGAATTTCAACCTTGACATTTTAACTACTGAAAAATTGTTATCACTAATTAGCATCTTAATCCTATCATCATGCAGCACATACTGCAATAGATATCTCTAAATTTTCTGGCAAATTCAATCAATGGGATTCTTCATAATAGTTAATGCAAGACACAGAAGCTATAGAATTGTGACAAGGGGTTGTTCTTACTGATCATGTTCTGCAGGTAACTTCCTAGACTTTATTTTGTGTTGGTGCACATAACACAAAACTCAGAAAGGACTGAAATGAAGACATTTCTCTCCCCCCACTTCCTTCTCTGATTCTGTTAGTCCTTCTCATATGTGAGGGCAGTGTCTCCTTGGGCTTCTGTCCAAAAGCAGGATCAGAATAACCCTCCCTAAGCTTGTGGCAAGAAAGCCAAAGGGATGGGACTGCATGAGGTCAGACACCCCATTCTGCTGCTGATCACTTTGGCAGTGTTGCTACTCAGGTCTCCAGTGCCACACAAGCTTCTGAAGTAATCTTGATTTATCACCTCGTGATAAGTAGATCTATGGGGAAGTCAAGCAAGTTTTCCAATTTTTTTCAGAAAATACAGATTTATTTAAGTATAATCTCACTGCTAGATTCTCATTCTTGGATGCCAGTCCACATAGGTGGGCCCTTTCCTGTGTCTCATTACCCTGAAAATAAAAGTCCCATGGCTAAATCCTCCTACAGGTTGCTCATGTTGGTGCCTTGACTACTCCCATCTGAAAACACATCTTGCCATCCAAGAGCCTGTCACCTCCTACCTTGTTGGCAGCTGCTTGAGTTGGGAGCACACTATTTAATAGCGCAAGGCTGATGAATACTGGGAAGAACAGTGACAATCCTAAGTGCTGTTTTACACCCCATTTAACCAGGGGAGACACATCTGTTTATTTTTGTTTCAGGGGAAGAACAAGGCTTAGTCTTCATGACAAGGTCACAAGTCCAACCCCAGGATTCCTTGTGGGGAGATCACCAAACTTCTCCAGATAATCGATAACAGAATGCCAACTGTGAGTTCTTCAAATAGAGATCCAAGGACATGATTTTGTCTGGCTAAGATGGAACAGACCCAGATATAACACAAGCATGAACAGTCCTCTTTTGTCTGTGGGCTCACAGCCTGTCCTGCTGTTAGCCCTAAAGTTCTCATTTGGCAAAAAGCCATGCTATTACTTCATAGAGACCAATATATTTGAAATGCAGAGAGGTATACCACTGACTAAAGGGAGAACAGTAATGCATTTTCTTTTTCCATATTTTGTTTAAATATGCATTTCTCAAGAATCAGATCTTTACAAAAGGCTTATAATTTCTCACACTCATAGTTTAGTTACCCATGATGCTACACAGCCCCACTGTATTTTTAGGGAATATGAAGTCAAATAGCCTGACTCAAATTTTGCCTCTACCACCTCCCATCTGTAATCTTTGGCAACTTTCTCCACTTTTTTTTGTGCTTGAATTTCTTCATCTGTAAAATAGGAAAAATTACTTATCAGATTAGCATGAGAATTAAATGAGATAGTGTTGATGATGAGCTTAAATTTTATCTTACAATCCCTGAGATACAATAATGAACTTATAATGCTACTTTTGATAGTGATAGTGTGTCTGGAATTGGGTTCTTGGTCTCACTGACTTCAGGAATGAAGCTGCAGACTCTCGCAGTGAGTGTTACCATTCATAAAGATGGTATGTCCGGAGTTTGTTCCTTCTGATACTCGGACATGTTCAGAGTTTCTTCCTTCTGGTGGGTTCGTGGTCTCGCTGGCTTCAGGAGTGAAGCTGCAGACCTTTGCAGTGAGTGTTACCGTTCTTAAAGCGGCACGTCTGGAGTCATTCGTTCCTCCTGTTTGGAGTTGTTCATTCCTCCAAGTGGGTTCGTGGTCTCGCTGGCCTCAGGAGTGAAAATGCAGACCTTTGCAGTGAGTGTTACAGCTCATAAAGTCAGTGTGAACCCAAAGAGTGAGCAGCAGCAAGATTTATCGTAAAGAGCAAAAGAACAAAGTTTCCACAGTGCGGAAGGGGACCCAAGTGGGTTGCTGTTGCTGGCTTGGGCAGCCTGCTTTTATTCCCTTATCTGACCTCACCCACATCCTGCTGATTTGGCCATTTTACAGAGAGCTGATTGGTCCATTTTACAGAAAACTGATTGGTACATTTTACAGAGAGCTGATTGGTCCGTTTTGACAGGGTGCTGATTGGTGCATTTACAATCCCTGAGCTAGATACAGAGTGCTGATTGGTGTATTTACAATCCTCTAGCCGGACATAAAAGTTCTTCAAGTCCCCACTAGATTAGACACAGAGCACCGATTGGTGTGTTCACAAATCTTGAGCTAGACACAGAGTGCTGATTGGTGTGTTTACAAACCTTGATCTAGACACAGAATGCTGATTGGTTTATTTACAATCCTTTAGCTAGACGTAAAGGTTTTCCAAGTCCCCACCAGACTCAGGAGCCCAGCTGACTTTGCCTAGTGGGTCCTGCACCAGGACTGCGGTTGGAGCTGCCCGCCATCTCACACTGTGCACCTGCACTCCTCAGCCCTTGCATGGACAATGGGACCAGGCACCCCAGAGCATGGGGCAGTGCCCATCTTTGAGGCACGGTCGGCGTGGGAGCAGGGAAAGGGCCGAGGGGCCAAGGGGAGG
>NW_012116733.1:3069920-3088326 GCF_000951035.1 Colobus angolensis palliatus
CAAGGGGAGGGGGCTCGGACAAGGGAGGGCCTCGGGCATGGCGGGCTGCAAGTCCAGAGCTCTGCCCGGTGGGGAGGTGGCTGAGGCCAGGAGAGAATTCAAGTACAGTGCAGGCGGGCCGGCAGTGCTAGGGGACCTGGCGCACCTTGTGCAGCTGCTGGCCGGGGTGCTAAGCCCGTCACTGCCCTGGCTGGCAGTGCCTGCCGGCCGCTCTGAGTGCGGCCCGCTGAGCCCGTGCCCACCAGGAACTCATGCTCGCCTGAGAGAGTGGTGGCAGCCTCGGTTCCTGCCTGCGCCTCTCCCTCCACACTTCCCCATAAACGTAGGGAACTGGCTCCGGCCTCGACCAGCCCAGAGAGGGGCGGCGGGCTTAAGGGCACCTCAAGCGTGGCCAGAGTGGGCGCCAAGGCCAGGGAGGCTCTGAGAGAGAGGGTGAAGGCTGCCAGCACGCTGTCACCTTTCAATAGGAGGTAGTCAAATGCCTAGGCAGATAGGGGTGGATCCCAGGCGAAAGCCCACCTCCAAACCGAAGACAGTTTGCAGCCTGAAAGCCAACCTACAAGTTAACTCCTCTGACTAGATTGAGAACCTGTCTTCCTGTTAAGCACACTTTCCTGATTGATCCCCACCCTTCACCTATTTTACATATGCCTATCCTTTCCTAGTTTACTACAGTCATGCCCACCTTTGAGTGGTGTCTTCCCTTTAACTTTTTTTGCATACTCACAAACCAATCAGCACACACTCCCCATTCTGAGTCCATAAAAACCCTGGACCCACAGAGTATCCTCATTCTTCTTGGCCACAGGACAAGAGCTCAGGAGTTACCAAACAAGGATACAAGCTATAATACGGGCTGTGTGTGCCTGCGCCCGACCAGCTTGGGCTGACCCAGTGTGCCAGCTAGACTCAGCCCTGGGGGCGAGTGGGTAAGGCACCTCCAGCAGCAAGGCGAGGTGCATCGCCGGCCAGAGGTCCTGACTGGCAAAGCGACTGAGCAATTTCCTATGTAGCTTTAATTTCTAATACAATTAATAAGTTTATTTTTATTATTTTTCCTTAATGAAAGTACTGTGAGTAAATAAACTTTGCCAATCTAAAGCAGGTGCCATTCGTATGACTTGAAATAAGAGAGCCTAGCATAGTGAAAATCATTGTTCCAGGAGAGGAAAATTTTAAGTTCCAATTAATTTTTAGCCACCAAAACTCTGACTTGTTTTTATGCAGTGTGAAACAACTTATAATGAATTTAGGAAGGGCTGCAAAAGTGCTTTAATTAATCAAAATGCTCTTTAATTCCCTAATTTGAGAATTCCTCCATTAAACTGTTTATTTTTTCCCTTTGAGTATGGACGTTATGATGTGAACTGGTACTTGCACTTAAAGTATCAGTTTAAGCTTTACCAATTATTTATACTTATACCTGAATTGCTAATACTATTTTGCTATCAAATTCTGAAAGAGAAGCAAAAAAGTTTAGGTGCTTTGTCTTCATATTTCTAGAAGAAATAGGGTCTCAACCAATGAAATAGCATATGAATGGAAAATTTTCTTGTTAAAGAATATTGCACAGTTCATGACTTTGTATGAGGTCTTATATTCCCTGAAAATATTTAGCAAATTATTTTCCCAGACCCTGAACTGAGTACACCTCTCTCCCAGAGTTAAAGCAGGGTTACTGTACTTACAAGGACTATTTTTATCTTTGTGCTTCAGCACAGGATCAGATGATGTAATAATACCACATTGAAATGAGAGAATTCTTTAGGGTCTTTCATCCAAGGATCTGAGGTGCTTCATAAACATTAATTAATTTTCCTAACACCTCTGTGAGGAGAGAATTCTATTTTTTGTACTAGTTAGACATGCTAAAGTAATGCCACCAGCACTTAGACAGAACGCAGGCTTCAGAACAAGCCCAATCTTTCTGTATTAAGCAAAAAGTTCCCTTAATTGGGTTCATGTTAAGGAAGGTGAGGAAAGGGACAGAGATGTTAAATGCATCACAGAAAGAAGTCACAGCATGACTCACAAATCCAGGGACTCCAATGACAGAGCTGAGCCTTCTCAGGACGCCCTTGGTCAAATGCATACAACCGAGGGGCAGTATCATAGAGAAACTATGTACTAAATCACAAAAGAAAGCAAAGAGAAAGAAGGTACAGTCCAACTTCAGAGCACATTATAAAATAACTTTTCCATAACCAACAACGAATGGTCCCCCTGCTTTATGAGTCCCGATTATTGCTATTGAATATAGCCTGAAAATTTTTCTCTCTTTTAATTCATTTCCTCAGATAATAAGGATTTATTTGGGAGTTTCAGCTTTCTCTTTTTTCTTTTCTCCCTTACCAAACTCTATATCTGGTTTCTCTGTAGTTAAGTCTTAACATTGGTAATGTCTAATCAGTACTTATGACTTTCAAAAGTTTTCCTCAGAATCTCTTATGTATTTTAAGACAATCTGTTTTGACCGAGATGTTCAGTTTTGCAGAACATACTAGTAACTTGGAGCTGTGGCAGAAGTGTCTAATGTATCTACATAAATTGATGTGTCCTAAATGAACACACAGAAATGTCATGGTTCAGCACTAGACTGATAACCTTCCAGGTACCAATTTCTATTTTAGCAACCAGGCAAGTGGTTGAGGAGATGAATAACTCTTCTAAAAATGATTAAATAGGCCTAGCACAAGATAAAAAATAAATTTATGCCTTTCTGTTCCAAATTTGAAACAAATACAAAACAATCTTAGGGTTTTACTTTTATTTTTAAAATATATTTCTTATTTTCTGTCAAGAAGCAGTATGAGTTTTCAAAAAAGACTAAATTAAGAGTAAAGACCCCTAAATTCCAGCCCACTCTGCCCCTTACTTGCTGTGTCTAAGTTTCTCCATTTGTTAACATATTATATCATATAATTTTTGTAATTTCAACAAAGGAAACAGATTTTAAAATACTGAAATAAGAGTAAAGATTCTATGTCATGCCATTATGACTAGTACCAGAATGGGATTGGGCTCAAGTTAAAATAACTTACCTATAAATTCCATTGGTCTCATATGGATTTGATTTATCCCTCTTACCTACCATCTGTGGCTAGGGATAGAGAACTAAAGCGACCTGTGGTATCCATGCTTTTATCAGTCAAATGTGCACAAGATTGGAGTGAGGCAAGGAACTTGGTAACACCAGTTGAAATCACTGTTTAGTGACTGAAAACATATTTTCTAAATATAGGCAATAGAAGGTCTCAACAGACTCAATAAAGGTTGTATATTACATCCATCTCCGATTTCCCACAGCCTAACAGAGAACTGAGTGAAACAGTAAAACTTTACAGAGTTTTTCATTTACTGAAGTAGAATAAAAAAATACTGTCACATAGTTCTGGCCACATTCTCACCAGATCAGTTCCCTGACTCAACTTATTCTCCTTTCACCGTATCCCCCAACAATCTTGGTCAGTCTTTTAAATTTTTCAGGGCTTTCTATTTCTTAGTTTCACAAATTGAGAAAATTATTTCCTCTCTTAGGACTAAGTCTCACTTCTTTAAGCCCACATTTCCAGGACTGGTAGATGCCCTTTCCACTAGCACGAAGGAAAATCTAACCTGCTAAGACATTGGTCTGACTGTATATTGCCTAGATTTGAATTGTTTGATTTTAAAGCACAATCTTGGGAAGCGTTTCACCCAGGTTGCACTGAACCAATTCTATAAATTTGTCATTCATGGCCTTTTGATTTTTCCAGCATGATGGGAAATGCATTATCCTCTCAATCCACATTCCATATCTTCTGCAAAAGCATTCACAAGACACTACATATGCATTTACAAGGCAGTCTAAATCCAGATTTAATGACAAAAATGTCTTAAAAATTGTTGAAGATATTTTTGCCAAAAATTATGCTGAATAGAGTTTGTTAGATAATACACTAACATTCTCTTCGGAAGCAGAAGTGAGAGGTCACATCTTTCTTACATGCTTTATATTTGAGCATTGAAAAATCCATGACATACATTTCCAAAAAATCGGGCTATAGATGAATCAAGTACAAATTTTAGTCTTTATCGTAAGCGCAACAATTTCTTCAATTTCTTTTAAAATCTAGTAGCTGCTTTTCCAGTTTTGAAAAGAATCTGAAGTAAATTCTACTTATTGGTGCTAACTGTAGGTGCTAAATGCTTTACATGTTTAATTCTCACAATTGCACTGTAAATTATAAGTGATTATTCCAATTATATACATTGTATAGAACAAACCTAGAAAGAGTTGGTATCTCTGAAACTACCAGAAATAAGTTGTGATGTCAGAATGAGAATCCAACTTCTTTTGACGGAAATCCATGATCTTTGTGAATATTTTGTGTGACCATTACACTCTCCAGATGAAATTCAAAAGTGTGTATTCAAGTCCTTAAAAAGCAAAATAAGTAAACATTGACTGAGTTTTGGTTAAAATTTTGAACTCATTTTTATATGATGTAGGAAGAATTTTTATGTTTATAGTATCTAATCTTTCCATTTAAAAACATGATAGTTTGTTGATTCAAATCTTCGTTTGCTTTCAAAGCATTCAAAGATAGACTTTTAAATTTGTTGAACTTTATTTCATGACTCATACTACAGTTTATTTCAATATAAGCTCTGTGGGCAAATGAAAAGAATATTCTGAATTTGGTGAGTTATCGTACAAATGACAATGTAATACTTTAAGTTGATGTTTTCATCTATATTCCTGCTGGTTTAGGGATAGATGTTTTCTCAATTGATGAGAGCCAGGGATAAATTAATTTTTCCACGTGTATTTATATATGTACAAATGTCATATAAATATAACATGTAATATATATATATATATTTGTGTTTTTTTCTTTTTCTTTTCACTTCTATAAATTTAGTTTCCCGTATATTGCAGCTATATTGTTTGTGCATACCCAAAAAACTTTAAGTTTGCTATGTCTTCATCTTCTTCATGGAGTGACTTTTTTATCATGTTGCTCTCTATTTCTGGTAAATTTATTTGCTCTGAAGTCTGCTTTATCTAATGATAATGTAGCCACTCCTGCTTTCCTTTGATAACTGTTTGCATGAAACATTTTTTTTCACTTTTTCATTTTCACTCTGACTATATTCTTACATTTGAAGTGAGTTTCCTATATATCACATATAGTCAGATCTTATCTTTTAATCCATTCTCCCAATCACTGCCTTTTAATTAATATGTTTAGACCATTTGTACTTAATGTAATCATTTATATTTGAAGTCTTAATGCATTTCATCTAATATTGGTTTGTTTTCTTTGGTTTTTATTTCTGGTGGTTTTTTTTTTGCATTTCTATAGATAATTTGAACAATTTCTAAAATTTTTAAACTTTTCTTTATTGTTTTTGAATATATCTTTTTGTATAGCTTTTTAAATGGTTGTTCAAGGTGTTACTATATATATAAATAACTTATCACTGTCTATTATTTTCATACTTTTACCAGTTTAAGTGAAGTATAGAACCTTACCTTTTTTACATTGCTTTACTTTCCTTTAGACAATAATATAATTTTCTAAAATATTTCCTCTAAATGTGTTTAGAATCATATAAGACATTGTTATAATTTTCACTTTAACCATCAAACATGATTTTTGAAACTCAAGAAAAGTCTATTTTATTTACACGGATTTTATCTGTCTGTATTCTTTCTCCCCTCTCATGTTCCAAAACTTTTTCCTTTATCATTTCCTTTCCATCTAAAGAAATTTGTTTAGCCACTATTTGAGAACATACTGCTGTCCTTCATTTCTGAAAGATCTTTTCCCTGGAGATAGGATCCTGAGTTGAGAGCTCTTCCCGTTTCACATTCTCTGACACACACACACACATACACACACACACACCCCAACACACATACACAAACTGAAAAACAGTGTGCTACTTCCTTTGGGGCTCTATGTTGCCTAATGAGAAATCCGCTATCATCAAATTGTTTTCCTGTCTTGTAGGTATGGCTCTGGCTGCTTTCAAATATTTTTCACCTTTAGTTTTCAGAAGTTTAATTATAATTTATCTTGACTGGAATTTCCTTAGGTTTATCTTATTTGGAATTTTCCCAGTTTCTTGAATAAAAAGGTTTATGTGTCTTGCCAAATTTAAAGTTTTCAATCATTAGTTTTCCTTTTACAGTTTCATCTCACTTTCTCTCATATACTGAACTCTAACAACATATTAATATTATAGCTTATGTAATTGTTCCACAGTTTCATGTCTATTTATTGTTTTTTATTCACTGTGTAATTTTTATCTTCAGGTTGGATACTTTCTATTCCTCTACTTTCCAGTTCATTATTATTTTCTTTGTAGCCTCCATTCTTCTATCAAGCCCATCCACTGATCTTTTTATTATAAGTATATATTTTTCAGCTCTAGAAGTTCATTTGGTTCTTCTCTACATCTTCTATTTCTTTGCTGAAGCTGTTTTCTCACTTGTTGTATGCATGTTTTATCGAAACCTGAAACATTTCTGTCTATTGTCGGGAAACTCTGAATCTTATTTAAATCTTCAGTTTCAGATGGATATCTCTGAAATTGCTCCGATAGAGACATGGGGCACTGTCTCATTGCTGACAGACAGAGGCAGAAGTACAGGTTCACCTATCAGCCTCTAATAATTCATTAATACTTTGATTATGGTTGAATTTCTTTTTTTAATTCACACCCAGCACATTGTTAATGTGTACAGTTACTCACTAGATTCGTAAGTGCTGGCAAACATTTATCTACTGTGGACCTACCGAGCTGATAGAGGATAATATTCTAACTCTACTTCCATGGTTTTCAGTAGTCTGAATCAATAAACTAATGAAAAATTGGTATTTCTTATATGTGCTAATATCAAGTTCTTCATATGTATCCATTTCCTCTAACACTTTACTTATGGGAATATTTACTTCCAGTAATGATGTACATTTTTTTCCACCTCTCCCACACTATTCATTCTGCTGGTTTTCAATGAGTCACATCTTCTGAATGAATATTAAAAGGTGACAGCAAGAGAAGAGCAGTACAGTGGACACTCAGAATATCGGGTCCAGATATAACACCTGTTTTTTTTTTTTTTTATTTATCATAAATCTTGCCTTTCTGCTCTAAGGACAATGAGTTTTTGAGTTAGAAATTTTCTCCTTATCCTCTTGCTTTTGTACATACTTTATTTCAGGGATGCAGCATTGAAAGCCTCTTAATTAATAATTTTAATATAGTTATCCAATTCTTACTCATCTATTGTGGTAGCAAATTGTTATTATATGTGTTTCCTTGCGATACAAAAATTAAAATAGTTACATCCCCTTACTGGCTTTCATGTGCATTTTTTATTTTGAGTAATATTTTAGTTGATTTTTAAAGGAAGTTAGGAGCATCTGCACTAGGCACACTGGCTAAGTGCCATTTTCCACCTAAACGAATAACTTCCAATGCTACAAAATACTACAGCATGTTGATATGAAGTGATTTAAATACTATAATATTTAAAAGTGATGGGTCTCATATCCAGATCAAGGGCATAAGAAGCATGTGAAATATGCAGAGAAATGGCTAGTTGTTCAGAAGAACTAATAAGATTAATCACATCCTCTTTATCAAAATGAACCTGAAAAAAAAGTCTGCAAAATGAAGAAGTTTGGACATAGGGTTTGAATCCTAAGACAATAAAACAGGAGTCAGAAAGTAATCTGAGGACCTCACTTATGTACATGATTAATATTTAAACCAAAATAAAAACCTGGAAATCTAAGATACAGGATTATAAAAAATAACCTAAAGTGAACATTTTCCCATTTGATTAAAATAAAATATATTTGAGAAAACTGATGAAATTATAGCAGCTATATCCTAAGGAAGACAGAGTTTGATATATCTCATGTAAAAGTAAACAAAATAATTAAAAATATTAGAAAAATGCAACACAAATAAGTTCTTATGTTTTAGTTTAATATTGAAAAGAAACATGATAAAATTATATAAATTGATAAATGGTGCTTATATGGTTATATAGTTTTGTTTATTATTGACAAATAATATGGAATAAAAAGTTACAATTTATACATATATGTGTATATTACATATATATGTATAAATATGTACATATGTACATTTGGGATTATCATTGAGAGGATAAAAGTTAATTTATTTATTCATTCTACAAATACTTATTGTGTACCTACTGATAAGATTCTGGGGATAGGGCTAGTGAGCAAAACAGAACATTCAGTGTCTTTATGGAAATTACACACAAAATATAAATGAATAAATAAAAAATAAAATATTAATTTATGATTAAGAGTTGCTTTAAAGAAAAATAAATCAAGAAAAAGATGCAGACAGATGGAGAAACTATTTCCACATGATGTAACATTAATCCTTTCTGAGAAGACAATAATTTAATAATGACCTGAATGAAATAATAGCAAGGAGAGACAGAGAGAGAGAGAAAGAGACAGACAGACAGACAGACAGAGACAGAGAGTGCAAAGGTCCAAAGTTAGTAAAATTCTTGTTTTAGGAAAGGCAAGGACATTTTATTACAGCTAGAGAGGAATGACAGAACAGAAAGTGATTAAAAAAAAAAAAAAACAAAAAAAACACTAGCAAAGTGCTAGACCATAAAACAGTAGTGAAGATTTTGGATTTCATTCTAATTGTCATGAAAAACCACTAGAGATTATCAACAGGGGAATGACATGCTTAATATAATTTTTTATAAGAATCACTCTGGATGTAAAAAGAGAAAAAAACTTTTCAGGGAGAGAATTATTACAACAAGGAGTCTGTAGTAGGCTGATGCTGAATTCTAAGGAACAGCGATGGTGCCTTAAACCAGTGGAAGCAGAGGTAGATGTGAATAGGCTTGGATGGAGTTAAGATACAGCTTTAAGATGGAGGTGCAAGCATTTGCTGGTATATTAGAAGTGTACTTCAAGAAAATGAAAAATTGAGAGTATCTTTTAGATTTTTGGCCTGCACACCCAAGAAAAATTAATTCTAAAAATGTTCTAATCAGTGATAAACTATAGCATCATGAATAGCTATTAAGTAACACCAGTTGCTCTGGTTAAAATGTGTCCCCCAAAACTTACATGTTGAAAACATAATTGTGACTCACACCTGTAATCCCAACACTTTGGGAGGCTGAGGCAGGTGGATCATGAGGTCAAAAGATAAAGACTATCCTGGAAAACATTGTGAAACTAAAAATTAAACTACTACTAAAAAAAAAAAAAAAAATTAGCCAGGCGTGGTGGCAGGTGCCTGTAATCCCAGCTATTTGGGAGGATGAGTCTGGAGAATCGCTTGAACCTAGGAGGCAGAGGTTGCAGCGAGCCGAGATCGCACTATGGCACTCCAGCCTGGGCAAAAAGAGCAAAACTCCGTCTAAAATCAACAACAACAACAACAACAAAAAAAAAAAAACAAGAAAAGAAGGAAAAGAAAAAAGAAAACAGAATTGTCAATGTAAGAATGTTAAGAGATGTGACCTTTAAGAAGTGATTGAGTCATGATATGGTTGGCTGTGTCCCAACCCAAATCTCATCTTGAGCTGTAGTTCCCATAAGCCTCACTCACATGACATAGGAGGGACCCTTTGGGACATAACGGAATCGTGGGGGTTGTTACTTCCATGCTGTTCTCATGAGCCTGAGTGATTTCTCACAAGATCTGATGGTTTTTAAGGGGCTTTTCCCCACTTCATTCTGCACTTCTCCCTGCTGCTATCATGTGAAGAAGGATGTGTTTGCTTCCCCTTCTGCCATGATTGTATGTTTCCCCAGCCCTCCCCAGCCTTGCTGAACTGTGAGTCAATTAAACCTCTTTACTTTATAAATTAACCAGTCTCTGGCATGTCTTTATTAGCAATGTGAGAACAGAATAATATAGTCAATTGGTACTGGTAGAATGGGGTGCTGCTGTAAAGATACCCAAAAATGTGGAAGTGACTTTGGAACTGTGTAGCAGGCAGATTGAAACAATTTGAAGGGCTCAGAGGAAGACAGGACTATGTGGGAAAGTTTGTTACTTCCCAGAAACTTGTTGAATAGTTTTGACTAAAATGCTGATAGTGATATGGACAATAAAATCTAGGCTGAGGTGGTCTCAGATGGAGATGAGGAACTTCTTGGGAACTGGAGCAAAACTAACTCTTGTTATCCTTTAGCAAAGAAACTGGTGGCATTTTGTCCATCATAATAATCTGTGGAACTCTGAACTTGAGGGGGATGGTTTGGAATTGGAACTTATGTTTATTTTTTATTTTTATTTTTATTTTTATTTTTTGAGACGGAGTCTCGCTCTGTCGCCCAGGCTGGAGTGCAGTGGCCGAATCTCAGCTCACTGCAAGCTCCGCCTCCCGGGTTTACGCCATTCTCCTGCCTCAGCCTCCCGAGTAGCTGGGACCACAGGCGCCCGCCACCTCACCCGGCTAGTTTTTTGTATTTTTTAGTAGAGACAGGGTTTCACCGTGTTAGCCAGGATGGTCTCGATCTCCTGACCTCGTGATCCGCCCGTCTCGGCCTCCCAAAGTGCTGGGATTACAGGCTTGAGCCACCGCGCCCGGCCGGAACTTATGTTTAAAAGGGAAGCAGAGCATAAAAGTTTGGAAAATATGCAGCCTGACAATACAATAAAAAATAAAAACCCATTTTCTGGGGAGAAATTCAAGCCCACTGCAGAAATTTGCATACATAATGAGGAGCTGAATGTTAATCACCAAGACCATGGGGAAAAGGTCTCCAAGGCATGTCAGAGACTTTCATGGTAGACCCTCCCATCACAGGCTGGGAGTCCTAGGAGGGAAAAATAGTTTCCTGGGCCAGGTCCAGGGTCCCTGCTCTATGCAGTCTCAGGACATGGTGCCCTGTGTCCCAGGTGCTTCCACTCTAGCCATGACTAGAAAGAGTCCAAGGTACAGCTCATTCCATGACTTCAGAGGGTGCAAGCCCCAAACCTTGGCAGCTTACAGGTGGTGTTGGTCCTATGGGTACATGGAATACACGAATTGAGGCTTGGGAACCTCTGTCTAGATTTTAGAGGATGTATGGAAACATCTGGATGTCCAGGCAGAAGTTTGCTGCAGGAGTGGAGTTCTCATGGATAGCCCCTGCTAGGACACTGTGGAAGGGAAATGTGGGGTTGGAGACCCCACAAAGAGTCCTCATTGGCATACTGCCTAGTGGAGCTATGAGAAGAGGGCCACCATCCTCCAGACCCCAGAATGGTAGATCAACAGACAGCTTGCACAGTGTGCCTGGAAAAGCCACAGACACTCAACATCAGCCTGCAAAAGCAGCTGAGAGTGGGGCTGTACCCTGCAAAGCTACAGGGAAGAGTTGCCAAGGCCATGGAAGCCCACCTCTTGCATGAGAGTGACCTGGATGTGAAACATGAAGTCAAAGTAGATAATTTTGGAACTTTAAGGTTTAATGACAGCCCTATTGGATTTCAGACTTGCTTGGGGCCTATAGCATCTTTATTTAAGCCAATTTCCCCCTTTTGAAGAGATGTATTTACCCAATGCCTGTGACCCCATTGTATTTAGGAAGTAACTAATTTGCTTTTTATTTTACAGGATTATAGGCAGAAAGAACTTTCCTTGTCTCACATGAGACTTTGGACTTGGACTTTTGAGCTCATGCTGAAATGAGTTAAGACTTTCAGGGACTGTTGCAAGGGCATGATTATATTCTGAATTGTGAGGAAATGAGATTCGGGAGGCACCAGGGATGGAATGATATGGTTTGTCTGTGTCTTCATCCAAATCTCATCTTGAGCTATAGTACCCATAATCCCCACATTCAATGTGAAGGACTTGATGGGAGGTAATCGAATCGTGGGGATGGTCACCTCCATGCTGTTCTCATGATAGTGAGTAAGTTCTCATTAGATCTGATGGTTTTATAAGGGGCTTTTCCCCTCTTTGCTCTGTACTTCTCCTTGCTGCTGTCATGTGAAGAAGGACATGTTTTCTTCCCCTTCCACCATTACTGTAAGGTTCCTGAGGCCTTCCCAGCCATGCTGAACTATGAGTCAATTAAACCTCTTTCCTTTATAAATTAACCAGTCTTGGGTATGACTTTATTAGCACTGTGAGAACAGACTAATACAAGTCATGAGGGCCTTAATGATTGGATTAATGCCATTATCACAGGAGTGAATTTGTTCTTATGGGACAGAGTTATTTCTCACGAGAGCAGGTTATTTTTAAAGCAGTCTCAGCCCATCTCTTTTGTATGTGTTCAATTGCCCTTCCGCTGTTTGCCAAATTAGGAAATAGTACCAAAGCCTTTGCCAGAGGCTGCTACCATGCCCTTATACTGCCCAGCCTCCAGAGTCATGAGTCAAATAAACTTCTATTTCTAAATTACCCAATCACAAGTATTCCATTATAGCAACAGAAAATAGACTAGGACACCAGAGAATACATAAACTTTAATTCTATCAAGGAAAAACAAACTAACAAACAAAAAAATAAGCCTGTTTTACAACAACCATCAGTCTCCAATTTGTGAAAATGTTAAATCTCACCCATCATGATGAATGTTAGATTATGTTAGCTATATTGGAGAGGTGTATTACAATGTATTTAAAAATCTTGTTTTTAGGTAAAATTGACTCATTACTATTTTTATAGATGCCACCTCTCATTTTTCACTGAATTCATGTGTATAAAAAGCAGTAATACTTTTTATTTGGTGATCTGCCAAGATGTGTTTCACCTCAAAAAGCCATCTCTGATATGTATGGACAGTACAGTTGCTTATGTTCATATATCGATATGTACATGTTTATACACACTCATACATCTATAAATACTGCAGTGCCTGTGAATTATTTTATGAAAGGACTAAAATATAGTAGTAAGAAGCTTAAGGTCAAGAGTTTGAAACTCTTGTGAGGTTTGTTTAACCTCTTTATATTCATGAACTCTCATCGAAAGACCTCATTTTTATCAGCCTTCAGTAAAACATGTCATTTCTAAAAATTAGTTTACAGTGTGAAAGAATGAATGACCTTAGGCAAGTCTAGTCCATGAGGCTTTTTAAAAAGAACTCCTTGGATTTTATTGATAGAAGGATATTCTTGGTATTAAAAGGTGGCATTTTAAAAGTTTATGGCTTTGAATTCAAAGAGTGAAGAAATACAGTTTATCAGTCCTGGAACTTAACCTCTTGTTTTGAATTGTCTTATTTTAAACAAGTGTCACTTAATTGGCTTTCCTTAATTAAGTAGCTTACAGAATACTGTGAACTTCTCAGACTGTGTCAAATAAGTGCAAACATTTGTTATTTATAGTTTTTACAAGTACACTGAACTTGAGCTCTCTTAGATATAAAAATGTTTCCAAAGCAAGCCATTAAGTTTTGGTTCATTATTTAAAATAATTGATAGTAGAAGGATTATGCTTCCTATATCAAATGTTAAGAAAATGTTAGTTTTTTCATAGGATGGTTGAGCTAAAAATAATTTTATTTTACAATCTAATTTTCCAAAGTACATAATATAAGTGCACATATATGGTCCAGTTAGATTTTATAACTTTTTTTTCCCTCTAGATGTGGAAACTGAGGTTCTGTGAGTTTATCTATTTTATTTTATTTTATTTTATTTTCAGTAGCTTTAGGGGTACAAGTGGTTTTTGATTACACAGATGATCTGTATAGTGGTGAAGTCTGGAATTTTAGTGTGCCTGTCACCCAAATAGTGTACATTGTACCCAACAGTTAGCTTTTCAATCCTCACCGTCTCCTATTCTCCCCACATCTGAGTTTCCAGTGTCTATTGTATCACTTTCCATCCTTTGCTTCCCATAACTTAGATTCCATTTATAAGTGAGAATGTGCAGTATTTGGTTTTCCATTCCTGAGTTATTTAACTTAGGATAATGGCCTCCGGTTCCATCCAAGTTGCTGCGAAAGGCATCATTTTGTTTGTTTGTTTTGTTTGTTTTTAAATGTTTGAGTAGTATTCCAGTGTGTGTGTGTGTGTGTGTGTGTGTATATATATGTATATATACCACATTTTCTTTATTCACCTATTGGCTGATGGGCACTTAGGTGTATTCCATATCTTTGCAATTGTGAATTGTGCTGCTGTAAACATACACATGCAAGTGTGTGTTTTAAATAATGACTTCTTTTCCTTTGGGTGGATATCTAGTAGTGAGATTGCTGGATTTAATGGCAGATCTACATTTAGTTCTTTGAGAAATCTCCATATTGTTTACCATAAAGGCTGGACTAATTTACATTCCTACCAGCAGCATGAGCGTTCCCTTGTAACTACATTTGCACCAATATCTATTGTTTATTTACTTTTTAATAATGGCCATTCTGGCTGGGGTCTGGTAGTATCTCACTGTGGTTTTAATTTACATTTCCCTAATGATTAGTGATGTTGAGGATTTTTTCATATGTTTGTTGGACATTTTTATATCTTCATTTGAGAAATGTCTGTTCATGTAGTTTGCCCGTTCTTTAATGGGATTATTTGTTCTTACTGATTTATCTGAGTGTCTTATAGATTTTGGATATTAGTCTTTCATGGAATGCTTAGTTTACAAATATTTTCTCCCATTCTTCAGGTTGTCTGCTTACTGTGTTGATTATTTCTTTTGCTGTGCAGAAGCTTTTTAGTTTAATTAAGTTCCATCTATTTATCTTTGTTTTTGTTGCATTTGCTTTTGCATTCTTGGTCATAAGTTATTTGCCTGGGCCAATGTCCAGAAGAGTTTTTTCTTAGGTTTTCTTCTAGAATTTTTATAGTTTCAGGTCTTGGATGTAAGTCTTTAAATCATCTTGAGTTAATTTTTGTATATGGCGAGAGATAGGAATCCAGTTTCATTCTTCTATATGTGATGCTCTGTGAGTTTAATTGCCTGTCTAAATTTATATAATAATTCAGTGGCCAAGTAAGTCCAGGTCTTTTGAGTACAATTTAAATAATCTTTTAAATATACTGTTTCAAATAAATAAACAAGCAAACAAACCCCAAGTATTCCTCTCCAACACAACAACTTACATATTATTTGTTAAAAGAAACAAAAATATAAACAGATACAGATAAAAGAGTATATACAGATACCTAATGGAGAGGACCAATGGTAATCAGCTCTTGGAGACCTTTAAAAAATTATCTTTCTAAAAAGAATATTCATTTCCTTTGAAGTTTTCACATCCCTGACTACATTTTTTCCCTAGCATTCTCCTTACTTGATTAATTCACCTTGTATATTGTATTTAGATCTTCCATGGATGAAAGGCAGTACTTACCAAATTAGTTAGTTTAACTATTGGATAACTATAAACTGTTATTTGTAGGACCTATTCTATGCTATAAAATATAATTTTACAAGACACAATTCAAAAACTTGATGATGACCTTCAGAGACTTCCATTTTTGTTGAGGTATGTGACGTGGCAAAGAGACAACAGCTAAGGAACAATTAAAAGTATGTTCATGCACAATGATTAGATGGTAATGCAGGTATATTTAACAGAAAAACCTTTCAGAAAAAGGAATAATTCATGAGAACAAACAGGCTCTGATGTCAGTTAATGAAGGAGAACTCATTTTAATTAACTTTTGAAGCAAGCATGAGTAGGAGTTTTACTGATATAAAGAGAGGGAGTAGAGGTTATTAAAAGGGAAGGAGTCAGCATGAGAAAATATCAGAGTAAGTATGATGTGTAGGAAATAGGGACAATCTACTTGTGGATTTTAGTTAAGGGTACATTTTGGAGAGAAAGTGGTGAAATGGCTCTGTTGTCTGGGGAACCACCCAAGGTTCTTTGTCTCGCGCCAAGAAAATTAGTGACATGGACGCACATGTGGAATGGATTAAGGAGTAGAAAGTTTAACAGGCAAGAAAGAAGAGAACAACTCCCCCATACCGGGGGAGGCGGGCTCCAAATGGAATAACCCTACTTGCAGCAGAAAGCAGTCGGTTATATTGAGAGGCTTAAGGAGGTGGTGTCTGATTTACATAGGGTCCAGGGGAATGATTTGACCAGGTGTGTCATTCACATAGCCCATGAAAAGACTGAGTCTCCCAAGCTAACCTTTTATTACGCAAATGTGGCTTCCATCTTGCTGTCCCATGACACCCGCACACGTGGTGACAAAGAAAAGGGAGCCGGGAATCGTCATATTGGGTATACCTGGCTCTTAGACACCTGCAATCGGCTTGCATATCTATGCTTGCACCTCTGGCTTTTCCAGCTGCTTTCTGTAAGAAAATTAATGTTCTGGGGGCTGCTTTTTTATTAAAAGAAAAGACCTTGTCGCGGACTCTTACCCTTTCTAGCTGCCTAACATAATTTCTTAATAACTCCTATGATAATGGGACTTTTATACAGGTCTTAGATGATCTCAAGAAACTAAAAGCCATCCAAATTTGTTGAGCAAACATTGGAGTTTCCTGAAAGAATAGAGGATATTCTTTTAGAAACCAAAAGGAAAGACTAGTAACAATAAACACTCAACCTGAAACTCTGAAAGTAGAAACATCATGTGAAATTGATTGCAGTCCCAGTGACGATGGTCGTGATGTTGATGATGGTATTGATAATGAATGTGACGATGATGGTGATTATACACACTTACCAAATGTTCTTATGTATCAAGCTCTTTGTTAAGTAATTTACAAACATTTTATTTACTTAAACCTTAGTAACAGCCTTCTAAACATATATTATTTTTGCCATTTTGTACAGAGGAAAACTGAAATTTGGAAAGTTAAAATGTCAAGCTCCAAAGCTTAATTCTTAATGACTGTTCTGTTATTGTATGTTGGTACTTAATCAATTGCCCATGTTCAACTACACTTCTTTAGATTTTATTTCAAAATACAAATGGGGACGTTAATGACTCACAAGCTCACCAATGGGTTGGGTGACCTTTAATGAATTTTCTCACCTGAGTAGTGGTAAGGTAGCCAAGCTTTCCCTGCAATAGGCCTTGTCCATTTCCTATGCTCAGAACCATTTCTTCTCTTTTAATTGAATCTTTACAGCTCAAGGTTATCTTTTTTCTCCATATTGATAAATGCTGTCTTTTAGTCGGAGTGTTTAGTCCACAACATTCATTATGGAATTATTAGTATGGCTGGATTTTTAAAATTTGTTTTCTTTTTATTGCCTTTTTTCATTTTTTTTCTTTTTCTCCCTTCTTTGAAGATTACTTGAATGTTTTTATAATTTTATTTCAATGCAATTTTTTTTTATATCTACATCTTTACATTATTTTGCAGTGTTTGTTCTGGGAAATTACAATATATATATCCTTAATATTTTTCAGACTATTTAGAGTTAATATTTTACCATTTTACTTTAAATGATGACACTTGTATCAACATAGGTTACTTTAACACCCTTCTGGCATTATGTATGTTATAATTATCATATATATTATTTCTATATCATAAGTAGCCCTCGATAATATTTTTAAATAATTATCATTATTTTGCAGAAAGTAATGTTATTTTATACTCATATATGTACTTATGAATTCCAGTTTTTTAAATTTCTTTCTGAAGATCCAAATTTCTTTTGCTATTATTTTCCTTCACCCTGAGGATTTTGTTTTGACATTTCTTTTGGGTCAGTATGCTCTCACTACATTGTCTTAGTTTTCTTTTACCTGAAAATGTTTAATTTTGCATTTATCTTTGAACGTTAGTATTCTGGATATACAATTTGTGATTAACTTTCTATGATTATTATTATTTCAGCACTCTAATGTCTCACTGGCTTTTAGGCTTCACAATTTCTGATGAGACATCTATGGTCATTTTAGTTTTTATTTCTTATAGATAATGAATGTGTCATTTCCTTTTTAGTTATTTAAAAATTCGGTGTTTATATTTGGTTTTCAATCATTTGACTATGTTGATCCTAGGCATGGTTTTCTTTTTTATTTATTGTTTGGATTTAACTAAACTTTTAAAATCTAAAAACTTATATTCATTACCTAATCTAGGAAATTTTAAGTGATTATTTTTCAAATATTTTCTGTGTTATTTTCACTTTCCTTATTTCTGACACTCCAACTTCAATTATATGAGATATTTTTTATAATGTCTCACAGGCCCTTCAGGGCCTATTCATTTCTTTAGTCTTTTTAAAATCTTTTTCTTGAGATTTGAGAATTTTTAATCTAACTTCAAAGTCACTGACAGCTTCCTCACTCATTTTAATTGACATTATTAAGCCCATTTAGAGGATTTTTAATTTTATTTTTTCAGTTATAAGATTTTCAGTTTTAGCAATTTTTTATTTTTATCTTGTTTTCATTCATTTCACTTTTATCATGATTTCTTCTTTAATCATGATTTCTTCTTTTAGCAATTTTTTATTTTTTT